>NC_080042.1:48239540-48512923 GCF_012489685.1 Lotus japonicus | reverse complement strand
ATTACAAGTTAACCTTTTGATATGAACAATTGTGGTACTCTAACGTGTTTTTCTGAGTGTGCTATTTACAGGCTCTGACCTCAACTCAATCTCCACACAAATTAGAAGCACTGTGTATAAAGAGTGACCCAAGCAACGCTTTCGCATTCACCATGTTCAGTATGAACAGTGGAAAAGCTTCAGAAGTTCTGAAGTTATACAAACTCTGATGAGGACTCAGTCACTAGAAGCTCTGAAGATCCAGAAGTTCTGATAACAAGAAACACTGAAGGTTCAGATGTTCTGATGGTGTAGAAGACTCTGAAGTTGCAGAAGCTGAATAGTGGAAACTCTGAAGTCCAGAAGCAAGAAACTCTGAAGGCCATGTTCTTCCCTCTGAGTTCAGAATCAGAAGATACAATGGTCAGAGGATCTGTGCTTTCCCTCTGACTCTGATCAACCGGCTTCACAAGTTCCAATATGAAGCATTCCCCTGATCAGAAGTCTCCTAGGTTTAAAGGTCAAGTCGCTATCCAAGTACAAAAGCAACTGTACCTCCCTGACGACCTACCTAACGCTCTCAGCCACAGCAGAAGCTGGATTTTCCAGAACTGCCCTCCAACGGTAGCATTTCCCATGCAACGCTCAACCCTAATCCTTGGAGTATATAAAGAGGCTGAAGACTGAAAGAAGCGGCAAGAAGCATTCACATACGCAAGACATATTCAAATTCTTCTAAGCTTTCTTTCATCTGAAATTCATTGAGTTTACTATTAGCTTTTTAGAAGCAAATCTCTTGTAAACAATTCTTTGATAAACAGTTTGTTTAGTTCCTTTAGGAGATCAAGGTTGATCGGATCCTAGAGAAGACTAAGAGAGTGAATCTTAGTGTGAGCTAAGTCAGTGTAATTGTTAGTCACTTGTAGGTTTCAAGTGCAGTTGTAACTCTTACCTGATTAGTGGATTGCCTTCATTCTAAGAAGGAAGAAATCACCTTAACGGGTGGACTGGAGTAGCTTGAGTGATTTATCAAGTGAACCAGGATAAAATCCTTGTGTGCTTTTCTATCTCTTATCTTTAGCACTTAAGTTCTCGAAAGATTTGTCAAAATCTTTAAGGTGGAAGTTTTATACTGAAAACGTTATTCAAACCCCCCCTTTCTACCGTTTTTCATACCTTCAATTGGTATCAGAGCGCAAGTTCTGACTACCACACCTAACAGTGTTCAGTGATCCGGGCCGGTGTGAAAAACAATGGCTGCCACCACCAGTGAAACTCAAAGAGATGGTTACAATGCAAAGCCTCCTATGTTCGACGGTCAAAGGTTCGAATATTGGAAAGATAGACTGGAAAGTTTCTTTCTGGGTTTCGATGCAGATCTCTGGGATATTATTGTGGATGGCTACGAGCGTCCAGTTGATGCAAATGGCAAGAAGATCCCAAGGTCAGAGATGACTGCAGATCAAAAGAAGCTGTACTCACAACATCACAAAGCAAGAGCAATTCTTCTAAGTGCTATTTCCTATGAAGAGTACCAGAAGATTACAGATCGTGAGTTTGCTAAAGGCATTTTTGAATCTCTGAAGATGTCTCATGAAGGAAACAAGAAAGTCAAAGAATCAAAGGCATTGTCTTTGATCCAAAAGTATGAATCCTTCATCATGGAGCCAAATGAGTCCATTGAAGAAATGTTCTCCAGATTTCAGTTGCTTGTAGCTGGCATACGACCTCTCAACAAGAGCTACACAACAAAAGATCATGTCATAAGGGTCATCAGGTGTCTTCCTGAAAGTTGGATGCCTTTGGTGACTTCAATAGAGCTCACGAGAGACGTTGAGAATATGAGTTTAGAAGAACTCATCAGCATTTTGAAATGCCATGAGCTGAAGCGCTCAGAGATGCAAGATCTGAGGAAAAAGTCCATAGCCTTGAAATCCAAATCTGAAAAGGCTAAGGTTGAGAAGTCAAAAGCTCTTCAAGCTGAAGAAGAGGAATCTGAAGAAGCATCAGAAGATTCTGATGAAGATGAGCTGACTCTGATCTCCAAGAGACTCAACCGAATCTGGAAGCACAGGCAGAGCAAATACAAAGGCTCTGGAAAGGCAAAAGGAAAGTCTGAATCCTCAGGCCAGAAGAAGTCATCAATCAAGGAAGTCACATGTTTTGAGTGCAAAGAATCAGGGCACTACAAAAGTGACTGTCCAAAATTGAAGAAGGACAAGAAGCCAAAGAAGCACTTCAAGACCAAGAAGAGTCTGATGGTGACATTTGATGAATCAGAGTCAGAGGATGTTGACTCTGATGGTGAAGTCCAAGGACTCATGGCCATTGTCAAAGACAAAGGAGCAGAGTCAAAGGAAGCTGTTGACTCTGACTCAGAATCAAAAGGAGATCCTAACTCAGACGATGAAAATGAGGTATTCGCTTCTTTCTCTACCTCTGAACTGAAACATGCTTTGTCTGATATCATGGATAAGTATAACTCTTTATTGTCTAAGCATAAAAAGTTGAAAAAAAAACTTATCTGCTGTTTCCAAGACTCCTTCTGAACATGAGAAAATTATTTCTGATTTGAAAAATGAAAATCATGCTTTGGTAAATTCTAACTCTGTGCTTAAGAACCAGATTGCTAAGTTAGAAGAAATTGTTGCCTGTGATGCCTCTGATTGTAGAAATGAATCTAAGTATGAAAAGTCTTTTCAAAGATTCCTAGCTAAAAGCGTGGATAGAAGCTTAATGGCTTCAATGATCTATGGCGTAAGCAGAAATGGAATGCATGGCATTGGCTATTCTAAACCAATTAGAAATGAGTCTTCTGTGTCTAAAGCTAAATCTCTATATGAATGCTTTGTTCCCTCTGGTACCATATTGCCTGATCCTGTACCTGCTAAAGTTGCTAAAAACCCTCTTAAAAAGGGATCTTTCTCTATGACTAAATATCATGCAAATATTCCTTTAAAATATTATGTTGAGACACCCAAGGTGATCAGAACCTCTGGGGTAACTAACAAAAGAGGACCCAGAAAGTGGGTACCTAAGGACAAGATTATCTATGTTGCAGATATCCTTGATAGCTCCACTGAAACACCAATCATGGTATCTGGACAGTGGATGCTCGCGTCACATGACGGGAGAAAAGCGTATGTTCCGAGAGCTGAAACTTAATCCTGGAGGCGAAGTTGGCTTCGGAGGAAATGAAAAGGGTAAAATTATTGGTACTGGTACTATTTGTGTAGATAGTAGTCCATGCATTGATAATGTTTTATTGGTAGACGGCTTAACACATAACTTATTGTCTATAAGTCAATTAGCTGACAAGGGTTATGATGTTATATTCAATCAAAAGTCCTGCCGGGCTGTAAGTGAGATCGATGGCTCTGTTCTGTTTAACAGCAAGAGGAAGAACAACATTTATAAGATCAGATTATCTGAGTTGGAGGCTCAGAATGTGAAGTGCCTTCTGTCTGTTAATGAAGAGCAGTGGGTATGGCATAGACGGTTAGGGCATGCCAGTATGAGAAAGATTTCTCAGCTGAGCAAGCTAAACCTTGTCAGGGGCTTACCCAATCTGAAGTTCGCTTCAGACGCTCTTTGTGAAGCATGTCAGAAAGGCAAATTCACAAAAGTCCCTTTCAAGGCAAAGAATGTTGTCTCAACCTCAAGGCCGTTGGAACTTCTGCATATCGACCTTTTTGGACCAGTGAAAACTGAGTCTATAGGTGGCAAGAGATATGGGATGGTTATCGTTGATGACTATAGCCGCTGGACATGGGTAAAGTTTCTAACCCGCAAGGATGAGTCTCATGCTGTGTTCTCTACCTTCATTGCTCAAGTGCAAAACGAGAAGGCTTGTAGGATTGTACGTGTCAGAAGTGACCATGGTGGAGATTTTGAGAATGACAAGTTTGAGAGTCTGTTTGATTCCTATGGAATTGCACATGATTTCTCTTGTCCCAGAACTCCTCAACAAAATGGTGTTGTTGAGAGGAAGAACAGAACTCTTCAGGAGATGGCTAGAACCATGCTCCAAGAAACTGGCATGGCTAAGCACTTTTGGGCAGAGGCAGTAAATACAGCATGTTACATTCAGAATAGAATCTCTGTGAGACCAATTCTGAATAAGACTCCTTATGAATTGTGGAAGAACATAAAACCCAACATTTCTTATTTTCATCCTTTTGGCTGTGTTTGTTATGTTCTCAATACTAAGGATAGATTGCATAAATTTGATGCTAAGTCTTCTAAGTGTCTATTACTTGGTTATTCTGATAGATCTAAAGGTTTTAGATTTTATAATACTGATGCTAAGACTATTGAAGAATCTATTCATGTTAGATTTGATGATAAGCTTGACTCTGACCAGTCAAAGCTAGTTGAAAAGCTTGCAGATTTAAGCATTAATGTTTCTGACAAAGGCAAAGCTCCAGAGGAAGTTGAGCCAGAGGAAGAAGCTGGTCCCTCTAACTCACAAACTCTGAAGAAGAGCAGAATCACTGCAGCTCACCCTAAGGAATTGATTCTGGGTAACAAAGACGAACCAGTCAGAACCAGATCTGCCTTCAGACCCTCTGAAGAGACCTTGCTCAGTCTGAAAGGATTGGTGTCCTTAATTGAACCCAAGTCCATAGATGAAGCTCTTCAGGACAAGGATTGGATTCTGGCCATGGAAGAAGAATTGAATCAATTCTCCAAGAACGATGTTTGGAGCTTAGTGAAGAAGCCTGAGAGTGTCCATGTTATTGGAACGAAATGGGTATTCAGAAACAAGCTGAATGAGAAAGGAGATGTAGTCAGAAACAAGGCAAGGCTAGTTGCTCAAGGCTACAGCCAGCAGGAAGGAATAGACTACACTGAAACATTTGCTCCAGTAGCAAGACTGGAGGCAATCAGACTGTTGATCTCTTTCTCAGTGAATCACAACATAGTTCTACATCAGATGGACATGAAAAGTGCCTTCCTAAATGGTTATATTTCAGAGGAAGTTTATGTTCATCAACCCCCAGGTTTTGAAGATGAGAAGAAACCAGACCATGTGTTCAAATTGAAGAAATCACTCTACGGTCTGAAGCAAGCTCCCAGAGCATGGTATGAGAGACTTAGCTCATTCCTTCTGGAGAATGAGTTTGTAAGGGGTAAAGTAGATACAACTCTTTTTTTCAAGACTTATAAAGATGATATCCTAATTGTGCAAATTTATGTTGATGATATTATATTTGGTTCTGCTAATCAATCTCTATGCAAAGAATTTTCTGAGATGATGCAGGCTGAATTTGAGATGAGTATGATGAGAGAATTAAAGTACTTTCTGGGAATACAAGTTGATCAAACACCAGAAGGAACATATATCCATCAGAGCAAGTACACTAAAGAACTTCTGAAGAAGTTCAATATGCTGGAATCTACAGTGGCCAAGACTCCAATGCATCCTACATGCATTCTGGAGAAAGAAGATAAAAGTGGTAAAGTATGTCAGAAGCTCTATCGTGGCATGATAGGTTCACTTCTATACTTAACTGCATCTAGGCCAGACATACTATTTAGTGTTCACTTATGTGCTCGTTTCCAATCAGATCCAAGGGAAACCCACTTAACTGCTGTTAAGAGGATCCTAAGGTATCTGAAAGGCACCACTAACCTTGGCTTGATGTATAAGAAAACATCAGAGTATAAGCTTTCAGGTTACTGTGATGCTGATTACGCTGGAGATAGAACAAAGAGAAAAAGTACTTCTGGAAATTGTCAATTTCTGGGAAGCAATCTAGTCTCATGGGCAAGCAAGAGGCAATCAACCATTGCACTATCAACTGCAGAGGCAGAATATATCTCAGCAGCAATATGCAGCACTCAAATGCTCTGGATGAAACATCAGCTGGAGGATTATCAGATCCTTGAGAGCAATATCCCAATCTATTGTGATAACACTGCTGCAATCTCATTGAGTAAGAATCCTATCTTGCATTCAAGGGCAAAACACATTGAGGTAAAGTATCACTTTATTAGAGATTATGTACAGAAGGGCGTACTTCTTCTGAAGTTTGTTGATACTGACCATCAATGGGCAGATATCTTTACAAAGCCCTTAGCAGAGGATAGATTTAATTTTATTCTGAAAAATCTAAACATGGACTTTTGTCCAGAGTGAAGATGGATCAGAACCTCTGACTATGATACTTCTTGATCAGAAGATGTCTAGTCCAGAAGGTAACTCAATCAGAGTGTGTGTACCCACTGGTACTGACTCTGAAGCTGAGACAACAACACGTGTGTCAGTATTTCTGATGCATAGTTCCTTGTGCCCGTGTGACAGTCTGTTATGATTGCGTGTAGATATGCTTATCTCCTGTGTGTGATTTGTGTATTTTACTGTTACTATCTATCTTTAATTTTCAATCGTTGATCTTAAAGTGCTTTTTGAATCAACAACGGTTATTTGATAAAACCCACTATACACACACGTTCTCTTTCACTTCCGGTTTTTACTCTCGCTCTCTCTGCTTTTCAAAACCGCTTGTTCTCGATTTCTCTCTCGATCTCTCTTCATCTTTCAACCTTCATCTTCTACCTCAAACCTTCAACCACTTCAAAATGGTGAGACAAACCAGAAGATCTACTGCAGATGCACCTCAGTTCCCTCACATGGTAGTTGGTCTAGCAACGGGTCAAAGGGGCTCTGAGAATCCGACACAAGAACAAGTTCAAACTCAAGAACAGATTGTTCCAATTGCAGAACGGGGCTGTGCCGTTCACTGCATATATCCTCCTGAGGAACTTCAAGTCCTGGCAGAATGGAGATTCGACCTCGACAACCTGGCTACAAATGGGTATGATCTTCGTCCTGAAGTCCAAGCTCAAGGTTGGGGAAATTACTTCAACAGACTTCGAGGACCGGTGTATGAGAAACTGGTAAAGGAATTCTGGAAGCACGCCGACTGCGATGATACTAAGGTGGTCTCTCACATTCTTGGAAGAAAGATCATCATCACTGAGAAGTCATTCGTGAATCTGCTAGGTGCAGACACTGCTTATGGGTATCGTTTCCAACTCACGGAATCGAAGCTGAAACCCAGCACCAAGGATACAATCAACCAGGCCCTGTACACCACTTACAAACCGGGCAAGACGACTTACAAGGTGATGGACCTTCACCCCAAACTCAGGATCTGGCACAAGATCCTGCTCCACTGCATAAACCAGAGACCGAAGGGCAGTTCTCCAGACTACATCAACTTCAACCAGAAGGTGATGTTGTTCTTCATCCAAGACCAGAAGAAGATCTGCCTTCCCTACTTCCTGTTCTCCTACTTGAAGGAATGCATCCGGAAGTCTCGCACCACTGCCTCCATCAAGTCAGCAATCAAATATATTCCCTTTGGGAGACTGCTCTCAGACTTTCTCATTGAAAGCAACCTGGTGCAAGATCTGGTCCATGCTGGATGTGTAGAGGATTTGAGCACCATTGTCAGTGATGTCTTCACTGCAAATTCTCTGAAGAAGATGGGTTCGGTCCAGAAGAAGATTGCTCCTGCTCATGAAGACACATCTTCTGAGATCAGAAGCAGAAGGATGCCTCTGAATGACTACCCACTGTGGACACAGGCAGACAATCCTGACGCCATCCGGTGCTATGTTGAAGACCTAAGGGCTCAAGGATTCGAAATTGATCTCGATGATTTCGTCAGCAGACTGCCGCCAGCTCCAGAGTTTCCTTCTCCTCCCAAGAAGAAAGCTCAGAGGAAGATGGTTCTGGAAGAATCCTCTGAGGAATCAGATGTCCCTCTGGTCAAAACGAAGAAGAGAAAGCCTGATGATGGTGATGATAGTGATAGTGAGGATGGTCCTCCTAAGAAGAAGAAGAAGAAGGTCAGAATCGTGGTGAAGCCTACTCGGGTGGAACCAGCTGCTGAAGTGGTCAGAAGGACTGAACCTCCTGCCAGAGTGACTAGATCATCAGCACATTCAAGTAAGCCTGCACTTGCTTCTGATGATGATTTGAATTTATTTGATGCACTCCCTATTTCTGCTATGCTCAAACACTCCTCAAATCCCCTCACTCCTATTCCTGAATCCCAACCAGCTGCACAAACCACCACTCCACCACATTCCCCAAGATCTTCATTCTTTCAACCTTCCCCTACTGAAGCACCTCTCTGGAATTTGCTTCAGAACCAACCCTCTAGGTCAGAAGATCCAACCTCTCTCATTACCATCCCGTACGACCCATTATCTTCTGAACCCATCATCCATGAACAACCAGAGCCCAACCAAACAGAACCGCAACCCAGAACGTCTGATCACTCTGCTCCCAGAGCATCAGCACGTCCTGCTGCCAGAACCACGGATACAGACTCTTCCACAGCCTATACACCTGTATCCTTCCCAACCAATGTTGCTGATTCTTCTCCCTCCAATAACTCTGAATCCATTAGAAAATTCATGGAGGTTAGAAAAGAAAAGGTGTCTACCTTAGAAGAGTATTACCTCACCTGTCCAAGCCCTAGGAGATATCCTGGCCCTAGACCTGAACGTCTAGTTGACCCAGATGAACCTATCTTGGCCAATCCCTTACAAGAGGCAGACCCTTTGGTTCAACAAGCTCACCCTGTCCCTGACCAACACGAGCCTATTCAACCAGAACCTGAACCCGAACATTCAGTGTCTAACTAATCCTCGGTTAGATCACCCCATCCTCTGGTTGAAACTTCAGACCCTCACCTTGGAACCTCTGAACCCAATGCTCAAATGATTAACATTGGTTCTCCACAAGGTACCTCTGAAGCTCATAGCAGCAATCACCCAGCCTCTCCTGAAACCAACCTCTCCATCATTCCCTATACTCACCTCCAACCTACATCTCTCTCTGAGTGCATCAATATTTTCTATCATGAAGCCTCTTTGAGGCTCCGCAATGTGCACGGTCAGACTGATCTCAGTGAGAATGCTGAAAGTGTGGCTGACGAGTGGAACAATCTGGGCACTTGGCTAGTGGCTCATGTTCCAATTATGATGCAGCTCCTGCATGCAGAGGGAAGTCAGAGCATTGAGGCTGCCAAGCAAAGGTTTGCTAGAAGGGTGGCTCTTCATGAACAAGAACAGAGAAATAAGCTTCTTGAAGCTATTGAAGAAGCCAAGAGAAAGAAGGCTCAAGCAGAAGAAGCTGCACGTCAAGCAGCAGCTCAAGCTGAACAAGCCAGACTAGAGGCAGAGCGACTTGAAGCTGAGGCTGAAGCTCTTAGATGCCAAGCACTTGCACCAGTAGTGTTTACTCCTGATGCTTCTGCTTCCACTCCAGATCCTCAAGCTGCTCAGAATGTTCCTTCCGGTTCTGCTCAGTCAAGCTCATCCAGACTCGACATCATGGAACAGCGTCTTGACACTCATGAATCCATGCTGATTGAGATGAAGCACATGATGATGGAACTTCTGCGACGCACTGACAAACCTTAGTTTTAGGATCTCTTCTTTTTCTTTCTTTTTCGTTAACTTTGTTTTATTTTCTTGTTAAACTCTGTTTCTTTTTATTTATTTATTCTACTTTGTTCGTTTGTGTTTATATATGCATATCTATATATATTTGTGTCACATATGTTTGCCAAAATCTTTTTATTCATAATATTTCTTTATGTTTACATCATACATTCTTTCCCTAAAATCTAGAATGGAGGATCCCTCCTCATTCTTCTGCACTCCTGGCGCTGCTCTGACCTATCCTTCTCCAGACGCTCCAGTACATGCTGGATGTTGCTGAGCCTGTTCTTTAGCTCATCCCTCTCCAGAATTTCTTCTGACGTCTTGAGCTTCTCTTCCAAACTCTCTTTTTCTTCCAGCAGCTTGAGTTCAAGCCGGCTGAGTTCTTGCACCTCCTCCACGAAGGCAAGAAATTCCTTCAGGTCTCTCTCCAACTCTGGACGCAGGTCCTCTTCCAGCAGGGTCCGTGTCAGCTCCGAGATGGTCGCTGTACCCTCTGGATGCCTGATGTTAAGGAACAAGTCCTCTTCAAAGGCCTTCTTCCTCAGCTCTTCTAGTGCTACGCTGTATGATGCCATTTTTTTTAACTGAAAATTGTTCGAGGTGTGAAGCTTACCTTTCTCTCCAACGCTTTATATAGGCTTCACTTTCTCTCTTAAAGTTAATGCTCCTGCAGTTTCTCGAGGTTAAGCTCTTGATAACTGACCCTTCTCTTTACTCCCTTGACCGGTGGTAAACGTTCTTCTCTTGCATTAACTCTTCTATTTATTTCGCCTAACTCTGATTCTTGCATCGTTTTCATTTTCTTTAAACTTAGACCTTCTCTAAGGGGGAGTACCTTGTACTTCAAGCTAAGTTTTTCACACCCCAAGCTTTTTGCTTATGACAAAAAGGGGGAGTAAACCCAGTTTTTGATGTGTAAGATGTGTTAGTGTGATTTAATTTTTCTTTTGGAGAATTTAAGAGTTCCACCTTCATGACCATAGATGTGTCACTGGGCAAATACAAGGAATACATTTCACTTCTTCTGAAGTGATTCTAAGTTGACTCTGATACCCAAGACTCTGATACCTTGTCCGTGACTCTGATTACTTATGCGCTCTGATTACTCTATTTTCATCTATGTCATAAGTTTTTCACTCTGAACTCTTATATCATTTAGCTCAGAATCTAGACTTTACTAACGTTTTCATCAAGTATTAGATTCAGGGGGAGCTAAGCTCAGAATCAAGCAGTGACTTGAATTCAGAATGAGCAAGATAAACTATTCACATCAGGATAAGTATTATTCTATATCTCTAAACTCTGAGTGAATTCAGTTTAATGTTTAAGAATTGTTCATAAAAAATCTTAGTTTTGTCATCATCAAAAAGGGGGAGATTGTAAGATCAAGTTTTGATCTAGTAGTACAACTCTATGTTTTGATGATTACAAGTTAACCTTTTGATATGAACAATTGTGGTACTCTAACGTGTTTTTCTGAGTGTGCTATTTACAGGCTCTGACCTCAACTCAATCTCACACAAATTAGAAGCACTGTGTATAAAGAGTGACCCAAGCAACGCTTTCGCATTCACCATGTTCAGTATGAACAGTGGAAAAGCTTCAGAAGTTCTGAAGTTATACAAACTCTGATGAGGACTCAGTCACTAGAAGCTCTGAAGATCCAGAAGTTCTGATAACCAAGAAACACTGAAGGTTCAGATGTTCTGATGGTGTAGAAGACTCTGAAGTTGTAGAAGCTGAATAGTGGAAACTCTGAAGTCCAGAAGCAAGAAACTCTGAAGGCCATGTTCTTCCCTCTGAGTTCAGAATCAGAAGATACAATGGTCAGAGGATCTGTGCTTTCCCTCTGACTCTGATCAACCGGCTTCACAAGTTCCAATATGAAGCATTCCCCTGATCAGAAGTCTCCCAGGTTTAAAGGTCAAGTCGCTATCCAAGTACAAAAGCAACTGTACCTCCCTGACGACCTACCTAACGCTCTCAGCCACAGCAGAAGCTGGATTTTCCAGAACTGCCCTCCAACGGTAGCATTTCCCATGCAACGCTCAACCCTAATCCTTGGAGTATATAAAGAGGCTGAAGACTGAAAGAAGCGGCAAGAAGCATTCACATACGCAAGACATATTCAAATTCTTCTAAGCTTTCTTTCATCTGAAATTCATTGAGTTTACTATTAGCTTTTTAGAAGCAAATCTCTTGTAAACAATTCTTTGATAAACAGTTTGTTTAGTTCCTTTAGGAGATCAAGGTTGATCGGATCCTAGAGAAGACTAAGAGAGTGAATCTTAGTGTGAGCTAAGTCAGTGTAATTGTTAGTCACTTGTAGGTTTCAAGTGCAGTTGTAACTCTTACCTGATTAGTGGATTGCCTTCATTCTAAGAAGGAAGAAATCACCTTAACGGGTGGACTGGAGTAGCTTGAGTGATTTATCAAGTGAACCAGGATAAAATCCTTGTGTGCTTTTCTATCTCTTATCTTTAGCACTTAAGTTCTCGAAAGATTTGTCAAAATCTTTAAGGTGGAAGTTTTATACTGAAAACGTTATTCAAACCCCCCCTTTCTACCGTTTTTCATACCTTCAAAAGGGACCTGGAGTAGTTGCGGAGGAGGACGAGGTGGTAGAGGGGAGGAGGTTTTGGATTTGCCTCTGGTGTTGTGGGTTTGGTGAAGAAGGGGGAAAGCTGGAGAAGGATCTAGATGCCTACAGTTCTTGTGTAAATTAGGGTTTAAATTTTTAATATGTAAATTACTAAAAAACACCCTTGATCATGGGTGGACCATTATTTAAAATGACCACCCTAGTGGGCACCTATTTTTGTTTTTTAAAGTGATTCATTCCATTAAGAAGAAACATGTGTGTCATAGGCTAGTATATCATAATGGACTAAGCTAAATAGGTCCTGAGGAACTTCCTCAATCCAAAAAAACTCGCCCAAACTAAAAGGAAGTTTAGCTAAAGCATTAGCGGTACAATAACCCGAACGACAGACAAACAGCAAACTAACGTCATCAAAATAAGAAAGTAAACTACGGCATTCAAGAGGAATAGAATCTAAAATAGAGAAACCACCCCTCCGCTTCCAAGCATGCAAATAGATAACAACCACCGCATGCAAAGAGCCTCCGCCACTGCAGGAGCAATGACAGCACCACCACAGCGACAAGCAGCAGCTTGGACCTCTCCATTACAGTTATGGGCGATGAAACTGAAATCAACTTCCCCATCGTGAACCATCCTCTTCCTACGTTCTTCTAGGCTCGCTCTATGCTCACCTTGGAGGAAATCTGGCCTTGCTAAAATGCAAAGCACTACCTCTGCTAAAACTTTGCATAACACTCAGCAGGGAGACTCTGATGACATCTCGCAGCTGCGCAACACTCAGAACCGCAATCGCCAGGGGAATCGGTCGTCCTCTAGTCGCAATCGTAGTAATCAGAACCGCAATGGAGGACGTGGACAATGTGGTGGATCTCGCTCCGACTGTCCACAAGGACCCCCACCCGAAGCTCCTCCTCCTTGGCAACAATCTCAGTGTCCTGCTTGGAACCATTGGGGTTGGATGTTGCCCCATGGACAATGCCTCCTTGTCCGTATCCTACTACTCAGTTGCCTCGCCCCGGTGGTCCTCCTCACCAGTATGGTATCCTAGGACAACGTCCTCATGCTTTCACTCCCACTACTTCTCGAGCTCACACCGACATTGTTGCGACCATGCACACCATGTCTCTCACCATTCTTGACAGCACGTGGTACATGGACACTGTCTCATCTTCCCATACTACGACACCGCAAGGTACTCCATCGACGACCCATCGATCTCTCCCTTGCCTCGTAACCCCAAACTAGCCTTATCTGATCCCAATTGGAAGACTTCTATGCAATCTGAATTTAATGCTCTTATTAGAAATAATACGTGGGAGTTAAGTTCCCCGTCTCAAATTGCACGTGTGGATTGTGATGAGACTTTTAGTCTCATGGTGAAGTCAGCTACCATTGGTACAGTTCTCCCTATTGCTCTCTGCAAATCCTAGTCCATTCATCAATTGGATGTCTAGAATGTTTTTTTGCATGGTGATTTTCATGAGACTGTCTACATGCATCAGCCTCTGGGTATCTGTGACCCTCAATGCCCAGACTATGTCTACCGCCTAAAGAAGTATCTCTATGGTCTGAAGTAGGCGCCTCGTGCTTGGTACCAGTGCTTTGCTAACTAGGTTACCTCTATTGGCTCCCGACATCGAACATCATATCATTCACTTTTCATCTTCTGGCGGGGTACTGAGATGGCCTACATTCTGCTATATGTTGATGACATCATCCTCATTGCGTCGTCTCATGATCTCCGCAAATCCTTTATGGCACTTCTTGAATTAGAATTTTCTATGAAGGATCTCATTCTGCTTAGTTACTTCCTTTGCATCACTTTCACTTCGCATACAGGTGGCCTCTTCCTCAGTCAAAGCACTTATGCTAGTGAGATCATTGCTCGCATCGGCATGGCTTGGTGCAACCCGTCTACTACTCAGGTTGACACCAAGCAGAAGCTCAGTTCCTCACCTGGCACTCCTTGTGCGGATGGCACCTTATATCGGAGTCTTGCTGGTGCCTTTCAACACCTCACTGTTGTGTAGTTCAAACGCTAGATACATCGTTTATCATATTTTGAATGATGACATTTTCAAGAGTATAAGTATAACGGATAACAAATTCAAGTGAATTATATTTCAAGATATAAAACTTATGACTCGCATCTTCCATTGTCTGATGATACATTGCAAGACAATGCTACAAGACAATCTACACTAGAGAAGAAAGGTCAAAGCTACAAGACAGTCTGCACAAGCAAAGAACAATCAAATCTGCTAGACCGTCTGCATAAGAGAAGACTACACTTAGTGAAGACTTTCATTGTCTATCTCATTGCTGACCAATGGAACCAATTTCATAGAATGAGCGCCAAAATTGAATTTGGATTTCAGAAGTTGACCATCTTGCAAAGGAAGCCAAAGAGATTACGCGTTTATCTAACTACTCCCTTGAAGCAAGTTGACCAAGAAAAGTACAATGCTGTCAATATCAAGCTTCTTCTCTCTCTCTCTCTCTCTTTATCTCACAAAAGGAATGAAATAAAGCTTATCGTCTACGCTTATTGTGCTCTACCATAGTGAAGCAACACAAACTCAAGATATTTGATTCCTAAGAAGAAGTTACAAGTGTTTGGTCAAAGTTTATCGTCTAAATTCAAGTGACCAGTAGAAAGAAGGAAATAAGAACATTTGAAGCAGGAAGATCGTTTGAAAGAAGAAGCCTACCATATAAAGAAAGTTGGAGTGTCTAAAGAATGTGCATCACATTCAAATTGGCTGAAAGAATTCAGAATAGCTTTGTGAAGAAGTCTGAAAGCGAGATCACATAATCTGACAAGGTACAATGCACAAAGTGAAAATACAATGGTATCACTGTCAAATAACTATATTTGCACACCAACGGATAGAAGCAAAGACCAATGCTACCTACCTGCTGATAAGCGCATAATTCATGCACTTTATGTGTATCTTTCTAAACTTCTATATATACATTTATGTGCTTAATTATTATGGCTTAACCATGTACTGACCATTAGTGCTTATTTGGATTATTCATAGAAAAGTGCTTAATTCTACACTTTTAGCTTTTATGACCTTGCCTAGTAGAACAGGTTGCATATGGAGCTTCAAATATCCAAATAGAGCGCATAATATGTCATTGGAAAGCTAACTTGGTCATAATTTCATTTCAAAGTTGCTGTCGCTAATCCTACGAGTCTGGAACAGTCTGTACTAAAATTATCACATCTTGGGCTATAGATCTCGGAATTAGGATCCGATTGAAGGCCCGTGAAGCTGACTTAAATAGCTACAACTCTTATGTTTATCCCAATTGAATATTCGGCCTTCTTGTGGGACCCGCGAATGCCTGAGTATTCTGCAGCTTACTCTTTCCGTGGGCCCGATTTTGTGAAAATTTAGATAACATAGATTGTTACTTTATAGACAAGTTTATCTATTAGTACAAATAGGCTAGTTGAAGCTCTTGTTAGCTACCTCATATCTCCATCTTTTCTAGTATGAGTTGCTAAACTCCTTAGTTAGTCTTAGGACTTTTAATATTCTTGTGTTTCCAAACCTGAGGTTTAGTTCTTAATAAATTTCATCTTTTTATTCAAGTTGATTTATGTTCTTTAATTCTTGCTTTCAATATTATTTTGGATTCAAGTAATATTGTGTTTTAATTTTTATTATCCAAACGAGTTGAGTTAGTTAGATGATTAGTTCCCTAAGAACGTAAATCTCTAACGCCGATCAATTGTTAGCTTTGATGATTCGTGGGCATAGATCGTTCTTGTACTTTGAAGCGGCGATCGCCAAGCTTCTTAACTTTAACGAATCATATTCTGAACGATTTTTTAGTGGAGAATCTGAAGGTATGAAAAACACTAGAAGGGGGGGCTTTGAATAGGATTTTGAAGTTTTTTAAAGCTTTCTCTCAAAGATTTTGACAATCTTTTCGGTATAAAGAATATAAGGTGCAAGAGAAGAAGGATAGAGAAAAGCACACAATGATTTTATCCTGGTTCACTTTATGAATCACTCAAGCTAGTCCAGTCCACCCGTTAAGGTGATTTCTTCCTTCTTAGGATGAAGGCAATCCACTATTCAAAGATTGTTACAACTGCATTAGCACACCTTGCTCAGTGACTAACAACCTATGAACTAGAAACACTAAGACAACCTTGTCTTAGTCTTCTCAAGAATACTGACCTCACTGGTCTCTCAAAGAAATACAAACAAGGTTTGTAAAAGGTTTGATTTATAAAGGAAAGCTTCTGAAATAAGCAAAGGTAAACACAATAAGAGCAATGAAGAAATATTGCTAAGGTATTCGCTTGTAGTTTTCACTTGTATTGCACAATAGCTTCTTCGCCAATTTTTTATATCTTCGTTCTTTAAATACTCCAAGGTTTAGGGTTTGTATCCGTTGAAAGAATCCATCCGTTGGAGGGCAATTCTGGAATTTCCAGAACTTGCTAAGGTTGAACCTCGTAGGTAAGGCAGTCAGAATAGTACACTTGCTTTTGTACTATTGACAATGACATTGCCTTAGCCTAGTTGACTATTGATCTTTGGCGACGCTTCATGTTGGAACTTGTGAAGCTATGTGATCAGAGTCAGAGGGAAGCTTGAATCCTCTGACCTTCATAACTTTTCCTTCTGGACCGTTCATTCTGAACTTCTGGTCTTCAGAACTTGAAGTGCTTTGGTCTTGGAAGCCAGCTTACTCTTGGACTTCACTCAAGTCTTTAGCTTCTGGACCGTTCCTCAGAACATCTGGTCTTCAAAGCTTCAGTGCTTGAATCTTTCAGAGTCCACATCAGAGCTTTAATCTTCAGAATATCTGAAGCGTTTGCTACCGTTCAGAAGAACGTAGTGATTGTAGAAGCGTTACAATGGTTACTCTTTGGTATTTAACTTCTTATGAGTTTGGCCTTTGAGTTAAAGTCAGAGCCTGTTTGTCACACACTCAAGAGACAAACGTTAGAGTACCCTAATTGTTCATACACAATAATACACTTGTTATCATCAAAACATAGAGTTGTATCACCTGAACAACTCTTGGTCTTACAGAATCAAGTTTCCATCTCACGATTGTTAGTTGGGATTCAACTCATAGGCTTGTTGGAAAGCTGAATTAATTGTTTATACCCAATGAAAGTTTGTTGCACTTAAATATTATAATCTGGGGGCTAACATTTTCTTTTATCTGATAATTCAATCCTTTATTTTTCTGCTTGGTAATCAACCAAACCCGCTTTTTATTTATGTAGAGTGTGGGGTTGGTTCTCTTTTTTTTCAAAGGTTAGGTTCCTTTTAGTGAAGCCTTGGTGACGTGTGTGAGACCCAAAATTTCAGTTATAGAATTAATTAATTAAATTCCTATCCACGATTAGGTTTCGATGTATCGTGAAGGAAACCTGAACAAGTGTTTACTGAATGGAATAAATTTATGAAGGAGAAAGTTCAGGAAAAGACTAAGAATAGTATTAAAGTCGATATAAGTTATAGCGCGAGTCTTATTCGCTTACGCCTAGGGCAAGAGCGTTAGTAAACTATAGAAACTAATTCCAAAAATCTTCAGAGAAATGTTAGAATTTCTCTTAATCCTTTCCATGACAAGCGTTTAGATCCGAAACCCTGGAATGTACGAACGTCCGAATCTAATTCTCGGAAGTTTCCGAAACTGAATCTCTGATAGCTCAAGAACCTTAAAATAAACTATCGATGGAGACTTTTTCTATTCGGAACTTCAAACGAAGATTCCACAAGTGAACACCCATTTCTTTCGATGTTTCTAATCTTTCTTTAGAAAGAAGTTTTCTCATCCGACATCAACTGCAAAAAGTAGTTTTTTGGGTAAAATCGATTTACACCGACTTTGGATCGTTTGCTTAAATTCCAAGAAACCTGTTTCGATTTCTGGAATTCTGTCTCCAGAACCTATCTTAGAATTCACAGAGGAATGCACACGAAAAATCGGAATCGCGAAATTTTCTTTTTTCCCGCGTTTTCCATCTCCTATAAATAGGAGAAAAACCCAAAAATTCTTCACCATTGCCACACCAAACCCGCGGCCAAGGAGGAGAGAAAGGGAGGAGAGCTTTTCGCCGATTCTTGTCTGATCGTCGCTCTGTTCGTTGCTACGCGTAGGCCTCGAGGTACTGATGCTTTTCCTTACCTTTGATCGCAAATTCTGTCGCTTTTCTCTATGTCTTTCTGTGCTCAAAGTTTTGAGCTTTTTGTAAAAGTGTTCAAATAACTTGATTTCAGTGTCTAAACTAATTGCCTACGTGCGCAAGAGCATGAATATCCGGTTGTTTTCTGCTGAATCTCGCCGAATCGTCGCAGAGCTTCAATTCTGTGAAAAAACCCATTTTCTGACCAAAGCTTCGTTCTTTGGATTAAAAAATCTCGACTGAGCTTAGTGTCAGTAGGATTAGTTGTTATAAATGTCGTTAGGAACACGCTCATCAAATTTATTTCTCGAAATTCCGACTTTGAATTTTCGGGCTAAATACACTGACCAAAATACCCCTGTGTTAGTTTTCGACCCGATAATTTTTCTGAGAGTTTCCCTGGCCTAGATATTGCCTAAGAATACCTAGGAATTAAATTAGATCGAAGAAAAAGTTCGGGAAACCCTATTTTGATAGTGGCCGAAACTTATATGCCATGGTACCGTGTCCAAAAATAACTTTTGGGTCTGTATGACCTGAGTTATAGCGTAGCTCTCTCCGTTGTCGAATTTTTGGTTTTGGTTTCGTGTCATTCCGAGTTCTGTAGCTCGAGTTATGCATGTTTTAGCGAATAAAGTGTTTTTGTACAAAACTTGAATCGAGTCAAAACCCATCCATTCGGGGAAAACCCTTCCATTCGTGCCTAAATGTTGTACTCTGAAGCTTCTTGAGCTTTGTCTAACGTTAGATAGTATTGTTTCGATTGTACCGACTTATTTTGATTGATTTTTGCTTTGTTTGCTCTAAGGTTCGTTTGTGGAAACCTTGGACTTGACTGAGCAAGCTTGTGAGTGTGACTTACACTGTGTTTCTGGAGGAACTAGAGGTGAGGGCAACTTACCTTGCTAGTTAATGTTTTAGGCGTCGATGAATTCGACTTGATTTATTGTTTATGCACCTGATTGTGATTGACTGGGAAACGTTTTCTGAGGCTTCGGCTGACAATGTTGAATATTTATCGCTGGATTTGTTTTTGCTATTGATTCACATGCTATGTGCTAAATGGTTAATCTGGGATGTGTTGATATTGATTCACATGCTATGTGCTAAATGGTTAATCTAGGATGTCTTGATATATGTGCCATGACTTTTGGATTGTGCTAATTTGATTATGCAATTACACATATATCTGTTGTACGTCAGAGTGAGGATAACGGGCATATATGCCAAATTTATCATGGGATTTTGGGAAAGTTTGACGGGACGAACGGAGGTTCGGGCCTTGTTATTATTTTAGTGGATCGAGACCTTCTCTGGGAGTTACTTGGGATGATGAGATCTTTTAAACTTATAAGTTTAGAGATAAACCTAAATGGAAACTATTTTACAAGGAAAATTCATAATACACTAAACAACCTCTGAACCCGTTAAATAATGATAACAATGTCAAATGAAAACTTAGGGCTTGGATATTAGTTTTGAAAAATGAGAAGTGTCGCCGAATCCAAGTTTTGGGGAAACTAATAAGTTTCTGAGTACGTTGATACTCCTTTGCTCGATGTGCAGTTTTATTGTTTGACTATCTAAAAGATAAGCCGGGAAACTAATAAGTTTCTGAGTATGTTGGTACTCTTCGCTCGATGAGCAGTTTGTTGTTTGGCTATCTAAAGGATAAGCCAGGGAACTATAAGTTTCCAAGTACATTGGTACTCCTTCGCTCTTTGAGCAGTTTATTTAGCCATCCAAAGGATGAGCCGGGAAGCTTCACTGAGGCGTGAGACTTCGTGAAAGCATGGAACTTCACTGAAGCGTGAGACTTCGTGAAAGGGTGCAAATTCACTGAAGAGTAAGACTTCGTGAAAGCAGAAACTTCACTAAGGCGGGAGACCTTGTGGAGACGGGAACCTTCGCTGAAGCGGGAGACTTTGCGGAGTCGTGAAACTTCACTGAAGCGTGAGACTTCGTGAAGGTGTGGGACTTCATTGAAGCGGGAGACTTCATGAAGGCGCGAAACTTCACTGAAGCGTGAGACTTCGTGAATGCGTGAAACTTCACTGAAGCGTGAGACCTCGTGAATGTGTGAGATTTCACTGAAGCGTAAGACTTCGTGAAAGCGTAAGACTCCATTGAAGCGTGAGACTTCATGGAAGCGTGAGATTTCATCGTCGTTAACCCCAGGGCAAACGACAGGGAACATTTGTTTAGTTAGACACTTGTGCGTTGGGAGGACAATACATTGTTTGACTAACCTTATCACCTAACTTCATATGTTGAGATTTTGATGATTTGATATTGGTGAGAATTGTTATGTTATTTGTTGAATTGTTGAGATATTGAATATTGTGTTGTTACTAGAGATTCGATAACATGCCATGTATATACCTTAGGGTAGGCAATGCATAATTTATATGTATATATACAACATATATATATACACCCCCTTATTCTTCACATGTTGCTTGTATTATCTATTATATTCTGTGAGTTGACCCTCGTGCCTTGGCTTTGTGTTCATGTTTGTGTTTGGGCGGTCGGCCTGCTGCCAGACGTTCAACAGTTGATTCGTGATGGTTCGTCGTTCGGGGAGGACCCGGAGCGAAATGACTACTACTGAGCCTTCGATGTGGACCCGGACTTCTTCCAGGATCGGATGAGGGTCGATGTTAGGGGTGTAGTATATGGGGTTTCGTTGTCATAGCTCTGATTTTCATTTCTTATTTTGGGGCAGGGTAGGTCCCCGACTATTAGCTTTTTGTGTGGTTCTCTTCCATGAGGATCACAGGGAGTTTGTCTGACGTAGGAGGTCATTTGGAGGCCGTTTTGGGCTGACTTACTTTCTTGGAGGACTGTATTTATAAAACGTATGACTCTGACTATGGGTCGCACTTATTTGCCTGTGGGCACTACTTTCAGTTACTTGACGTTACTTTCTGTCTCTTGAGGACGCTCGTGAAGATGTTTTTAGTTGCAGCAAGGGTTGTATTTATATTGTATATTAGTCGCTGTTAATCGCGATTGAGTTGAGTCTTTATTTCGACAAGTCATTTTATTTAAACCAAACGAAAAAAAAAATATTCACGTTTTTCCGCTTTATTTTATTTTTGAGCTACTAAAGTGACACCCGGAAATCGGGGTGTTACAACGTGGATTTTGAAAAATTTCTCTAATTAAACTTTGGGCCCAATACCTCGATTATAATATACATGGGCTGTGACATTCTTAAACTTGATTTAAGTGTATATAATTGTATACACCCAACAGAACAACAACTTTTAATGTTTTATTTTTGACAACATTTAGTTTTTATATAATATTTAATAATTATTTAATTATAACGATTCAACCTCGGTTTAACCCAGGTCGAACCTTTGAACCTTAAATCGGTGCCTCGACCGGTTAATAAATCGGTCCAATTTTTTGAAAATTGCTACCTGCTGACATACTACATCTTTTCGGTAAAAGTTCTTCATCAAATACTACCATGCATTTAATGCACCTGACACAAGTACATAAAGTACCGTTTGATCCAACAGATAGAAGCTTCGTAAAGTACACGCTCTAACGGCTAGCTTTCATCACCCAGAAGATTCAGAAGTATAAAGAGCAAGATCTGAAGACATTGCAAGCTATCTTTTTTAGCTCATTATTCAACAAGGCTTATCTATACTATCTGCTTCAAGAAGAGAGAATCTTAAATACTTTCCATCACTTACTCTCTCATGTTTTAGAACTTAAAGTATATCCCTAGTGTCAAATCTCATATTCAATACTTTACAGTTCTTGCGATCTGAATGTATCTATTATCCCTCTTATAAGAAAAGATATTTGGAGAAGTAAACGATCTTCAAAAGGATCATTTAAAGAGAAGTCCTGAGAATACTTTTTGGGAGAATTTCTGGAGAATAGTTGTTGGGAGAAGTCCTGGTGAATACTTGTAAGGAGAAGTCCTTAGAATACTTGTTGGGAGAAGTCCTGGAGAATACTTGTTGGGAGAAGTCCTGGAGAATACTTGTAGGAGAAATCCTTGATATTTGCTTAATGAATCTTGTTGAAGCCCAGGACTAGACATAACCCTATGGTTTAGGGGTGAACCAGGATAAAATCCTGAGTGTCTTATTTCTATCACTATGCTCACTTATCCTCTGCACCAAACGATTCCATTGAAGGTCACAAAACTTTCAATCGTTTTGAAAAACCAAAGTTTTGGATGACACAATTCAAATCCCCCTTTCTTGTGCCACTTTTGTACATCTCAACTTTCACTCGCCCTGATATTTCCTATGTTGTTTAGCAGGTTTGTTTACACATGCATGCTCTCCACACCGAACACATGCTTGCCCTAAAGTGTATCCTACGCAATGTTTGCGTAACCTTGACTTATGGTCTGCATCTGTATCCATCCTCTATAGAGAAACTTGTTTCTTATATTGAAGCTGAATGAGGTGGATGTTGATGATATGGATTTGTATGGTGTTTTTAGCATTATTTTTCTATCTCTTTTCTAGTTTTTATTACCTCTTTAGTTGATTTATTAAAGTGTTTAGTTGAATTTAGTGTGTTTAGTATTTAAGAGTCGCCATTTGCATAATAGTCATTTTTGAGTCTTTTATTGCATTTTAATCCATAAGACTTGAGTCTTTTTGCATTAAAGTCCTTGGTCTAGTTGTTAGAGCATTTAGGGGCATTGTTGGAAGGAATCTTTGTAACTTATAATCTGAATATTCATGGAATTATGTGCATTAAATTAGGAGGTTAAGGTTACAAAGAATGGATTGATGTGTGTTCAATGTGCAGCCTTTGAGTTATTGACTTTTGATGATGATTCTCTTGTCCAAGGAGTCATACTTATGAAGAATAACCAAGAGTTGATGAAGCATAAAGGCTAGGAGGTTTCAGAATGGAAGGCCAAAAGAGCTGTTGAAGGGCGGTTACAAAGCCATCAATGAAGAAATGAGCTGAAGAAAATTGAAGATTCCCCCAGGGAGGAAGGCACGCATGTGCGTGCACTATACCTCTACGCACACGTGTGCAAGGTCAGAGAGCTGGCAAGGCTTGGAGAAGTGGCACGCATTTGCGTGCACAAAGCCTGCACGCACATGCGTGCATAGTCAGGGGCCCACTTGTGGAATGAAGGCACGCATGTGCGTGCACTATGCCTGCCTGTACATGCGTTTGTGCATCAGTGTTTTTCCTATAAATAGGACTTTGCAATTTCAATTTTGTATCTGAGTTTTTCTGAAGTTTAGCTTGTTCAAGGAGTTAGGAGCTCTTCCAAGGTGCCTCCTCAAGTTAGAAACATGTTTACCTTAGCCATGTTTGGCTAAGCTTGGCTAAGTTTCTTTTAGCATTTGGGATGTGGATCCTTTACTTGTTATTGTTTTAACTTTCTGGATCTTCTTATGGAATAAAGTAGTTTTCTTTCTATGAGCCTACCCTATTGTGATAATATGAACTTGAATGCATGCTAGTTATTTCGCCTTTCTTTGTAAAAATTGTCGTTTGGTATAGAAATGGGGAATTGGGGGTCCGTTTATTTGAGCATTTGCGCCTTAGGAATAAGGGCAACGACTAGTAGTTGATGGTCTGAACATGAAATGAACTTAATCTTCGATTAGTTAGACTGCTCATAGGTAATGAACAGGTGAAGTCTTTTCAAAGCTCTTTTTGAACTCGAGGAATCGGCATTTAGAGAATTAGACTAGATCAACAATAGAAAGCATAGGAACTATCTTTCATTCCATAAGCATTCAGACTCTTTAAAGCATCACTTGTTTTGGTCAAACTAACCCAAATGCTAAGTTTCCAAACATTGTTTCTATCTCTTACTTCATATTGCTAATTTCACAACCAACCAACTAAATTATATTTTGTTTTTACTTTTCTCTTGATTCAAGCAACCATTGTGGCCATAAACTAATTCTTCCCCAATCTCTGGGGTTCGACAATCTTTTATATTACTTCGGGCATTTTGTACACTTGCAGAACACGTATCAGATGACCTGACACCAAACTACCTACTTCTTTTTATTGTGTTTTCCTTGGTGACAATCGCATATCCTGGTCTTCCAAGCGACAACTCACACCCTCTCGCTCTAGTGCTGAAACCGAATACAAGAGTGTTGCTAATGTCGTCTCCGAGTCCTATTGAATTCGTAATCTTCTTCTAGAGCTTCATTTTCTACTTTCTCAGTCTACCTTGGTATATTGTGACAATGTTAATGTTATTTATCTCTTTGATAATTCCATGCACCATCAATGTACCAAGCATATCGAGATGGACATTCACTTTGTTTGGGAAAAGGTCGCCTGTGGCCAAGCTCACGTCCTTCATGTTCCTTCCCGTCATCAAATCGCGGACATTTTCATAAAAGGCCTTCCTAAAGTTCTTTTTGATGATTTTTGTTCCAGTCTCAACGTAGGTGAACCTCTCGCATCGACTTCGGGGGTGTGGTAAACAAGCTAGTATGTGTTTAAAAAATATTCTACAACTAATTATAAAGAATTTTTTAGAACAAAATAGGTTTTATTCAATAATGAAAGAGAAAAAAGTCATCAACCAAGGTACATGAAACATAGTAGAAGGTTTTAGAACAGTGCCAAAGGGGAGCATGTCTCTCGATACCCGATTAAGCTAGACAATCATCTACAGTATTATCCTCCCTATTCATATGCCTAATCTCCCAGCAATTCACCTTCATAATTAGATAATCAATGTGATTAACGGTTTAAATTAGCTTTCAAGGGTGTTTCTATTTCCAAGGATTAAATCAATTATGGCGAAAAGCATGTGTGAGTAGTTTCTTCATGTCAAAATTCATTTGGAGGAAAAATTTGATCTAAACATGCGAATAATTGAACCTTTATGCAAAATTATTATAATTTTAGTGTTTGTGCCTTGTAACACCCCATTTTTTTCTCTTTATTAGGTTATTTACTATTGTATTTTAATTATTATTATGATATATGGTAATTATGTGATTTTATTAGATAATTAAGTGATTATGTGATATATGGAGTGAGTAATTTATTTAATTTGTATTTGAGTAAGATAAGATTAAATTAGATAAGATTGTTGGGTTTAGATGATATATATGGAGTGGAGCCCAGTAATACTACTATATTAGGGGTTAGGAGTGAAATAGAAAGAAAAGAAAAATAAGGATTAGAAAAGCAGAAGAGAACACGTGAAAGCAAGAAGGAGAGAAGAAAAAGTGGAGAAAACCTAGAGTTAATCTTCAAGAGGTTAGGGTTTGAATTCATATTTTCTGGATTCGTATAGTAGTGGGTAGTGATAGAAAACATGATTTAGGAACCCTAGGATGCAGGTTTTTCTAAACTGAAAGTGGATAGTTTGAATTTAGGGTTATGAATTGTGGGAGGAAGAGAAGGGGTAGCGTGCATGGCGCACGCTTGAGGCGCGGGTTGCGCGTGGAGCTTGGCGCGGTTTTGAAAAGGAAAACTCAGCAGAAATTTACGAGCTCTTGAACCCTTTTTCGAGCTGTGTTAATTACCAAAATCTTCATAAAAGTTGTAGTCCATTCTGTTATAAAACTTTTGACGCTGGTTTCACGTCATTCTGACGTCTGTAGCTCAAGTTATATGCATTTTAGTGGGGGTGGATTAAGCCGTCTCGTTTCTCACGTACTGCTGTTAGTGTTAGACTTTTCATGAATTTGATACTTTGAATTTCGTCTTGAAAATTTATAGGGATTTTTAAAACGTGTAAAAGAACCCATGGTAAAAATATTAGAATTTTTGGAGGGTGTTACTTTGAGTTTTCGTTTTATGGTGTTGTTTATGAATTGATGTTATGTGTTGAGTTGCTAAGTTACTGTGATTGCAAGTTGTGTGATTGATAACATGTAAGTGTGTGTTTTGTGAAATTGGAGATGATTTCGTATTGTTGAACTGCTGATGAATATGCTAAAATAATTACGACTTGGAGATGGTCTAAATATGCATATGTTAGTTGAGTTTTGCACAATACACTGCATAGTTGTCAAGAGGCAATGTTTGCTAGTTCTCGTGGAGGCTAGTGACTTGTCCCAAAACTGGAGTGGTTTTGAAAGCCTAGAGCGAGAGCTTTATGGGTGGTTATCTGTGTGGAGTGCACGCGTTGATAGCGCTAAGGATAACAATTTTGATACCAAAGGCATTTGCACGGAGTCACACTCGAGTCATATATGTTACTGTAGGGAGGTGTTGATGTTAAATAATGACAACTGTGATATTCTTGGAAAATTTGTTGTTGTGGTAATTGGAGATATTTATATTTGCTTTATCTGAGCTATAATTATGGAGTATTGACATACTGTTAATTGATTATATTAAATTTCATGATCTATTTTCTTAAATTATGTATGAGGTATTTATGGATAATTTTTATAAGCTTTTGCATTACTTATTATTATGCTTATCCATATGATATGAGTCCTCACCCTTTTGTTGGAATGATGTTCTATGCGACATCGTTCAGGTACCGAGGATAGTGGAGTTTCTCACGAGGGTTAGTTGGAGGAGCTAGTCTTTCATTTATGGTTTAGTTAGGGGAGTCATGCTCTGTTATGTAACACGGGAAAACGTTTAGTATTGTACATGGATGTTAGGAGATAATTTAGGAACTCTCTTTATTTATTTTTGGATTTATGTTTTATTTTGGAGTTGGAAATAAATCCGCTTTTCTATGCAAATGATGTTGAGACATCAAAGTTGAAAATTTATATCTAAATTATGAGCATCATAAGTGCTTTGATTTATGTTTCTGGAGAATAAATGTGATACCCTCTGTCTTATGCATTTACTCTGATTTATGCTATAATATTTACGCGGGATTTAGAGGGTGTTGCATGCATCAACTTAATACTTAATGAAATAAGTTCAAACTAACTTATAAGTAGGTATATGGACTGGGCGAGACCCCAGGGTCTCTCGCCCAGGGGACTCAGCCTTAGGCGCGGAACATGCCTGGACCTTGGGCCGCTCTCCCCAAGGCCCAACCGACCCATTTAGACAAATTAAAGGCGCGAAGGCCCAACCCCAAATTTATAAATAGGGGACGGTTACCAATTGCAAGGGACTCTTGGTTCAGTTGGCAATAACAATATTGAAATTCAGTTATATTTTCTCTCTCTAAGCAGTTAAGAGCTCATCTCTCTAAAATCTCTGATCACATTCCACACACTCTTGGCACTATGCCTTGATTCTATGTTCTTGGCGAGAACATTTGGCGCCGTCTGTGGGAATGGATAAATTTTGATTCCCGGACTACGTGGATCGTGATTTGAAGGAGAAATTCTTTGGTTTTCTGTGAGACATTTCGTCAGTTCTTGAGTTTTTGGTGAACGTTCTTCGATGTCAATGGAAACACATCGTAGACGACGGGAAGAAGATCCCATGCGATGACGCGCTTCGCCGCCGCGTCGCGTTCGGGGCCGACCGCGCCACCAGACGATTCACCGCGAGGAAGCAACTCCAGTAACTCCTCCAGCTCCGCCCTCGCCTCCTCCGTCTCCAACACCTCCGCTGCCTTCTCCACCGACATCACCAGAATAAAGAAGGTCGCCAGAGCAGTCACCTGTGGTTTCGGGAGGAGAGACGCAAGCACCTCAAGCTCCGATCTCCAGCCAAGATTGGAGACGCTTGATCAGCAGCATCGACGATATAAGGCAACAGAACGACTATCTTCAGGAGCAGCTAGAGTACTATCGTTACGAGCAGCAGGACGAAGGAGAGCGCGAGGCAGAGGTTGTGGCTGAATTCGAGCCATTTTCAGCAGCGGTGAGGGAAGTGGCCATTCCAGATAATATGAAGAATATAGTCCTCGAAACATACAACGGAAAAGCAGATCCTAAGGAACACCTACTGTATTTCAATACAAAGATGGTGATTAGCGCCGCTTCAGACGCAGTCAAGTGCAAAATGTTTCCAGCAACTTTTAAAGGTACAGCAATGGTGTGGTTTACAACTCTTCCACGAGGATCCATCACCAACTTCCGAGATTTTTCGTCCAAATTCCTCATCCAGTTCTCAGCAAGCAAGACTAAGCAAGTGACGATCGAGGACTTGTACAATGTGCGTCAGTCTGAAGGAGAGACTCTGAAACAATACGTGAAACGATTCAGTGCTGCGTCGGTAAAGATTGAGGAGTTAGAGCCGAATGCCTGTGCCCGGGCCTTCAAGAACGGTCTACAACCTGGGAAGCTAAATAGCAAACTGAGTCGTAGGCCGGCCAAATCGATGGCGGAGGTGCATGCGCGGGAGAACACGTACATCCTTGATGAAGAGTACGACGCTTTCAAGCGAAGAAGAGCGAAGGTGGAAAAGGATGGTGATCAAAGGGACGCGTCGCCAGAGGACAAAGCGAGCAAAGACAAGGCTGAAGAGAGTAAAAGGCGAGACAGGAAAGTCCGGACAGCGGAAAAGACAACGAAAGATCCCTTGTATCCGAGGAAGGACAATTTCGAGCGTCGCCGGCCCTGGCACCAGGCTGACTCTCGCCAGCGCGGAGAGTCGGGAAAGAGTCTAAGCGCTCATCTAACAGAGTTGCTCCGTGAGGTCGAGGCGATCCATGTCGTTAAAGATGGCGAAAGGAAGGCGGACCCACCGCGACCAAAATCAAATAAGACTAAGTGGTGTGAGTACCACCGATCAGCGGGACATGATACAGGGGATTGTTTCACTTTAAAAAATGAGATCGAGAGGCTCATCAAAGCAGGGTGAGCGCAGCTAAATGACCGCAATGAGCGTTGGAACGACGAACGACAGCAGGGAAGCAGGTATAGGAACTCTCGCCAGTAGGATGATCGCCGACGGGAGGATCGTCGCTGCACGCCGAGCGCAGAAAAGAAGGAAACACTGACTACCAAGAAAAAGAATGTAGAGGAAACATTTAATAAAGATCTCGAGCCGCCAGTGGGCACAATTAATACAATTGCAGGTGGTTTCGGCGGAGGGGGAGATACAGCTTCGGCGAGAAGAAGACATGTCAGGGCAGTAACCTCGGTGCAACAATACCAAGTTCCTTTTGGTTTCCAGCATCCGGATATAGTGATCTAATCAGCGGATTTTGAGGGAGTCAAAATGCACAAAGATGATCTGGTGGTCGTTATGGTTCGGATCAACAGCTTTAATGTTCGCTGAGTACTCCTAGATCAAGGTAGCTCCGCCGATATCATTTACGGGGACGCGTTTGATAAACTGGGATTAACCTATAAGGATTTAATGCCCTATACGGGAACACTAGTGGGGTTCTCAGGCGAGAAAGTGTGGGTGCGGGGTTATATAGATTTAGACACCGTTTTCGGGATAGAGGACAACGCCAAGCTCCTTCGTGTGAGGTACTTAGTGATACAAGTTGTAGCCTCATACAACGTTATCATTGGGAGGAATACCTTAAACCGTTTGTGCGCCGTCATTTCAACAGCCCATCTTGTAGTAAAGTACCCACTACTCTGTGGAAAGGTGGGAAAAATTGTGGTTGATCAAAGAAGGGCGAGAGAATGCTACAATAATTGTCTCAGCGTGTACGGGAAGAAAGGAGCAGGCGAGGGACACCGGTGTCACGAGATCGAGATCCAAGAGAAAAGTCAAACAATTGCTTTCATTTTACCGCGTTTTTCCAACCTCTATATATAGCCAAGAAATGAGAAAATATCACAAATCTTACCCATTTTCTTCACCAAGGCCGCGAGTTTGCTAGAGGAGGGAGAAGAGAAGATTTTGTTCATTTCTTGCTTGATCGTCGATCCAACAGTTGCTACTTGAAGGTTCCGAGGTATAGTCGCTAATCCTTACCTCTGATCGCTTTTTCCATAGCTTTTCTCTAGACTTTTCTGAGTTCAAAGTTTTGAGGTTTTTGGAAAATTGTCCAAATAGCTTGATTTCTCTGTCTAAACATCTTCCCTACGTGCCCAAGAGCACTTCTGCCGGATTAGTTTTTCCGTAATGTCGCCGAAATTCCGCCGGAATCAATTTTTGCATCAAATACCCATTTTGGGGTAAAGCTTCGTCCTTTGGGCTGAAAACTATCGCCTTAGAACGTCGTTGGTGACGTCCCCATCCAATTTGCTTTTTGAAATTTCAGTTTTGAATTTCTGAGCTAAAAATATTGACCAAAATACCCCTGCGACAGTTTTTGATCCGATAATTTTTCCGAGTTTAGAATACCCTTAGTTACGGCTAATGATAGCATAGGAACCAAGTTTGATCGAAGAAAAATCGAACCACCTAATTACCTAAAGTGGCCGAGCACCCTAGGGGGGAGGGAGGAAAATTCCTTTTTTGAAAACTTGTCCTTTCGCGCTAGATTATCGTACCTCGGAGTATGTACTACTTCGTGTAACCTTAGTAAGTATTGATAGCTTAGTTTCCGATAGATTCTGATAGTATTTCTGTGGTTTTGCTCTAAAGGTGATTTTGAGGAATTCCCAGAGGAGCAAGGCTTTGATTGTGAAGAAGTGTTAGAAGATCATCCTGGAGAATCTTCAGGTGAGGGCTACTCACTGAATCTCTAGTTAATGCTTAGGGTCGATGCTTTCGACATTGTTTAATGTTTATGCACTGGTTTGTGTTTGATTGGAAAAATGTTTTCTGAGGCTTCGGCTGACAATGTAGATGATTCATCTACTGAATGTTTTTGAGAGTGAATTACATGCTATGTGCTATGTGGGTAATTTAGGATGTGTGGTGCATGCTTTATATGCTAAGTGCTACGTGGTTATTGCATCATATGCTGATATATGACATGTTGGTTGATTGTGCTGCGTTAATTATGCTTTTGCAATGAAATCTGAGATTCTGAGTAGTGAGAATAGCGGGCAGGTCATGCCGATTTTATTTTGAGAGTTTTGAGAAAGTTTGATAGGACGAATGAGATTCGGGCCTTGTTATGGTGTTTTATGGATCGAGACATTCTCTGGAGTCAGTTGGGGATTAGGAGATCCCGAGAACTTATAAGATTTTGCGATAAGACTAAAAGGATATTATTTTGTAAAGAAAACTCATAAGACATTAAACAACCTCTAAATCTTCAAATAATGATAATAAACTCGAAAGGAAGTTTAGGATGCAAATCTTAGTTTTGGAAAACGAGAAGTGTCGTCGGATCCAAGTGTTGAGGAGATTGATAAGTTCTGAGTATGTTGTTACTCTTGTGCTCTTGGAGCAGTTGTGTTGTTAGGCTATCCAAGGGATGTGCCGAGAAGCTTCACTGAGGCGTGAGACCTTGTGAATGCGTGATACTCCACTGAGGCGTGAGACCTTGTGGAAAGCATGGATCTTCACTGAGGCGTGAGACCTCGTGAACAGCATGAAACTTCACTGAAGCGTGAGACTTTGTGAATGTGTGAGACTCCACTGAAGCGTGAGACTTCGTAAGAGCAGTGATGACTCGAAGAGTTATCGTGAGTGGTTGCACTCATTTTATGATTATTGTATTTTGTCGCAGAATCGACTTTTACCTTAGGGTATTCTTTATAGAGACATTAAGTTAGCTAGAACACGTGGCGACGTGTCGAGTGAGGTCGGAGACGTTGTTTGGCTAATCACATTGCATTCATGCACACATAGGAGGTTAATACACGGCGTGATTACCGGACCTTCGTCGGTTTCCAAAATGGTCATAAGACCCGGAATGCCGTGTAAGAGCGTTTGTAGACGACTCTTGTAGCAGACTGAAATGGCAGACCTTCGGGTTTACTGCTGATCTGACTACCGTTGTTGTTGGAGTAAGAGGCACGCGGGCAGAAATGGTCCCACCGTCGCTGGTGCTAGGATTGATCCGTTTGATGTCCATCCGTTTCCGGAATGCATAGGTTAACTGGGTTAACCGCCATATCATTTCATGCAACATGCATACTGACTTAGTTGCTGAGTGTGATTGATAATTGTTAATTCTATTTGATGCATGCTATTTGTTATTATTGTCGTTACATTCATTGTGGAATATGCAACCCTAGGATGTTATCCCTAGCTATAAGCCTAAGTGGCTATTCTATTATCTGTATCTATCGGTGCTATTATTTACGTAATTCTTTGGAGTTGACCCTCGCGTCATCTGTGTGTGTTTTGGCAGACTACGCCCTTTGTCAGATGTCCATGGCGGACTAGTTCATGATGGTTCACCCTTCGGGGGGGAACTAGGGTTGAGATGCTGGAACAGGAGCGCTTCGCTATTGCGAGAGGAGGACGGGTAGTGTACATAGACTTGGTCATTCTGGATTCAGATTCAGACGACGATCATGCTAGCATGTAGGTTTTAGTGCTGGTATGAGCTCCTCGAGATGGGTTTAGTGTAGGAGTAGAGTCTTAGCTCTGAACATCATTTGTTTTCTTTGGGGACAGGGTAGTTTCCCACCTATAGCTTTTTGTGTGGTTTCTTTACGGGAATCACAGAGAGTTGGTTGGACTTAGGAGGTCTTGTTTTAGGCCATCTGGGCTAACTCATTCTCATTTTGAGGGTTTGTGTTGCGAACACTTAACCTTTTCTTTTGGATTGTGCATTTTGCCTACGGGCGCTACTTTTCTTCTTTCCGTCACTGGAGGTTACTCGTGACGAGGTTGCTACTTACAGCGGGGGCTGTAATATATATTGTATATTAGTTCTGTCATCTTTCGCATTTGCGTTCTATTTATTTCAGTCTTGTTTATATTATCGAAAAAAAATACATTCACGTTTTTCCGCATTAAGTTTCTTTTGGTTACTAAAGTGACGCCACCGAAATCGGGGTGTTACAGGGATAGTCAGGGGCAACTTAGGGAAGAAGTCGAGAAGACGGAGTGGGATGGATCGTTCACAGACATCACAGCGGAGGAACGCTGGGCAGGCATAGTGGATGACTTGGAAAGGTAGAAGTTCAGTAGAGGTGTGTTGGCGATTGAGCCTAGGCTCACCCTTGAGCAAGAGAGACGATTGGAAAAGCTGGTAGAAGGCAATTTTGACCTCTTCAGCTAGAGTCTGAAGGATGCTACGCTTTGGAACCTTCCGCGGTTCAGGACACCAGCCCTTTTGAGCAAGGGACCAGGCGACTGGAAGGGGAAAGCGGCGAGGGGCCGAAGTATGGACTTGGAAGTATCTCAGCAGGAAGTTTATGGACAAGGGTTGAGCAAAGGGCCTGACCGCTTTCGGAAGAGGAGAAGCTCGGCACACTGCGGTAAGAGCAAAGGGAAATGGCCTCCAGGAGCAAAAAGGTCAAGGGTAACAAGCAAAAGAAAGAGTTAGAAGCGAACGGGCATTCTGCGAGTGAATGGATAGCAAGTACCTCGGGGACGAAAGAAGAGGTGCCGGGCACCATACTTTGAGGAAAAAGCTAGGCAAGCAGGGGCGCGGCAAAGAGGATGGCGACTAGGACTAACCACAAAATAGGACTAAAAAATAAAGATGCACTCTTTTTCTCCGACACGAGAGTTTTTTAACGAGGCATCCCTCGATGTAAAATTCCAAACAAGTCAAATACAAAAGGATATTCATCAGAAATACTCCTGGCTCAAATCACCCAACTCTGTTCGCCCGGTGGGAAAAATTCCCCGAAGGTGGCAATCCCAACACGACCTTGATGTCTGGGGATTGCTTCGGGAAAGTCCGGCTCGAACCGACGCTACTCGGATAGCAAAATTCGATCATCATATCACGTTCGCCTGGTGAGAAAATTTCTCCGAAGGTGGCAATCCCAACACGACCTTGATGTCTGGGGATTGCTCCAGGGAAGTCCAGTGCGAAACGCTGATTTCTCGTTGGCGATGTGTGCGGGAAAGCGACTTATCCCCAAAATGGGGCAAGTCCCTTATCCCCTTAGTCTCCCCAAAATCTGGGAATAAGATACCTCCTCGAAATATGTGGCAAGAATATAAACTAGGCGTAAGTCTGGGTAAACCCATAGGCCATTGGGCCCCCAGCAGTGTAAGCCCTTGGCGGGAAAAAACCGTCGAGGCCGCACCTGCTCTTACGGGAAATATTGGTGCGAAGAAAAGCCTCGGTTCAAAAGCTGAGCAAAAGTCCTAGTTTCTTTGGCACACCTTCAAAATCTCTACACGAATGAGCAAAAAGAAAAACTAAGCCTAAAAGGCGAACGGAGAACACGAAGCGATGGAATTTAAGGCAGAGCCTAAAATGGCGACGAAAAACTCGAAAATAAAACCATGCACGAAACAAGTTAAAGGAATACAAAGATGCAATTCAATTATCAAAAAAATAAAAAAGCAAAGTGCATACAATTAGTACGAATATAACTATGTTGCATTAACATTTCTCCCTCATCTTTTCTTCCTTAATTTCAGCAAAGTGCTCGGCGGAATAGCCTGGGGGATCATCTCGACCAACAAGCCCATGAGGAGTAACTTTCTTGAAAGCTCCCATGCCATCAAGGTTGATTCCTTTGTAGAAATGTTGAACTTGAGCTTTGGCAAGGAAGAAACCACAACCTCGCTCCTCCAAAATTTCAACCGCAACGCCAGCCACGGACCTAGCCTGAGAAGTCTTGATTTGCGAGTCCCTCTCGGCGAGGGCCCGTTTCTTTTCTTCGAGCTGCAACCTCACGTCGGCGAGAGACTCGTTCGTTTCCCCCAGTTCACAGAGGAGGGACGCGATTTCCCGATCCTTGAGGATGTAAGTGCCCCTGCCGACGTTGATTGACTCAATCTTTGCGTTCACTTCCCGTCGCAGTTCAAACCAATCCAGCTCCAAATCTTCCATCCTATCTTTACAAGCTGATAAGTCTTCCTCATGGCGGTTCAGCTCTATGCATAAGTTTGCTTGCTTGTTGGTTTGAGCCACCATTTGGGACAGCATCTCGTCATACATGCGGTGCGCTTCCTACGCCGCTGCCTGGTAGCCTTCAACCTTCGGCTGGAGTTTCTCCATCTCTAGAGAAGAAGCTGAGCCTTGAGACAGTTGGGCGAAGAGACACCCTGCGCGTAGAAGGTTGGACAGAGCTTCCTGCGCGGCCTGATCAAGGTCGGGAATCTCAGCCACTCTCGCGCTCCCAAAGAAATTGTTAGAGAGGACGAAATCAAAAGGAGAAGTCCGCTGGTTTGGAGTGGAGCCTGCTTGATCACCAGTGGAAGTGAAATTGGCCTTTAAAGAGGTTTGGCAGGGAGATGCAGGGTGCGAGGAGCAAGGTCTTCACCCTGTGGGTCTACCAGGCGGGCAAGCAAGGTTTCATCTAGGGTCGCCTCGACTTGAGGAGGCGGGCCATCAGGGGAGAGAACCGCCGAAGAGACCCTCTCCAGATTTGGCTCGCCTGTAGCAATTCCTCTAGGGCAGGTAGAGGGTTCAGCGTCGCTTGGAGACGCATTTTCCTCACCCCCCAAAGCTCGAGGGGAAGCAGCAGCGTCGCCAGTCTTGGATCTTTTCACCTTTTTCTTCTTTTTTCTCTCTTTCTGAGGAGAGGGAGCATCAATACCAGGGGAACCCCTTTTGGATTTTTGGATTTCTCTTAAGGGTAAAGGTTGGACGGTATCCTCCGGTGTAGGTTCGGGCCCTTTTGGAGAGGGGACGACCTTAGCCACCTCGGCGGAGGGGATGGTGGTAGTGGTGGAAGACCCCCAGACTCTCTTCGCAGGAGGGGCAGCGATTTCGGCGTCTGAACTAGCCGCGGTGCGTTTTAGTTTCACTCCCTCGGTGTTAAAGAGTGAATCACCATTTTGGTCCCTAAGAAAGTAGGCACCGGTCATATTAGTGCCTAGAGATCATTAATGGTTAAAAAAATCCCTGTAAGTGTTGACGTCGGTCATAGTACTCCCTATCTAAGTTTGACCGTTAGTCCCTGGAACGGAAAGTGTCCATGTGTCACGTTATGTGCCACGTAGGTTTCAATTTAGTCCCCGACGTTATCAATTTAGTCCCTAGGTAATTAAATTTAATTAAAATAATGAGTTAAAAAATTAAAAATACAAGAATAGAAAATCTTAATTAAAAAAATAAAAAATAAGCCAAATAATTAAAATCTGATCGCCGTTTCAGATCTGCCTTCACCACAAGCACACATCTTTTCCTCTGCCTACACTCCACCACCCTCCCTTCACCACGACCACCATAAGATCTGTTTCCTCCACCCCAGTCACCAGCAACGAAGCCGCACCCCCATAGCCACAACCTTCCTCGCTCTCACCTTCTACGCTGCCTCTGTTCGACGCCGACGACCTTCCTCGAACCGGCAAGGAGCGTGGAAGCGTGGTGGTGGCGCGGTTGCAGATGAGCGGCGTGAGAGGAACAGAGAGTGTATGCGACTGGGAAGGAGGAGTGGAGCGTGGTGGCGATGCAACAGATCTGACGAGGTGTGTGGCGGTGGCAAGCAGAGGAGCGTGGTGGTGGCGATTTTGAAGGGAGGAAGGGAGGTGATGGTGGGTGGGTTTGGGGTTGGTTCTGGATTTGTTGGGTTTTGAAGAAAAGAGGAGTGGGAGGTAGAGGGAGTGATGGGTTTGCTGGGTGAAAACAGTTCAAACAACATTCAAACGTTTCTTGCTAGTGTTTGTGGAATTAACACAGTCATTCTGGGTCATTCTGAATGTAAAGTTGAGATATATGTTCATTTTGCTTCATTTCAATAAAGCTATGCTTGCTTTCTTTCTCCTAGTCAATTGACATGATTATTTTCATGGTTTTGAACAGAAAAACCATTTGTCTGGATTGTGAAAATCTTATTTAAAGCTTTCATTTGATACCGTGCAACAATTGATGAACACAGTTTAATAGGGACCCTTTAATGGTTGCTTTGTTTGCATCTAATTTCTGAGGTAACGTTGCCATGACAAAATCTAGTAAATGAATTGAATGAAGAGTGTGGTAGAAAAACAAGCTTGAGGGTTGGGGTTTGATGTTTTTCTTAAACAGGATTTGGGTGGGATGAATTTGGGTTGAAGATGATGGGAAGGATGAAGATGGGATTAATTTGGGTTGTATTTTTATTTTTTAACTCATTATTTTAATTAAATTTAATTACCTAGGGACTAAATTGATAACGTCGAGGACTAAATTGAAACCTACGTGGCACATAACATGACACATGGACACTTTCCGTTCCAGGAACTAACGGCCAAACTTAGATAGGGACTACTATGACCGACGTCAAGACTTACAGGGATTTTTTTAACCATTAATGATCTCTAGGGACTAATATGACCGGTGACTACTTTCTTAGGGACCAAAATGGTGATTCACTCCGGTGTTAAAGGTGGGAGGAAATTTGGGAGAATCAGCGGCCAAAGCACGTTGCAGCGAGGCTTCGGTGAAATTGAACCCCTCCAAGAGTGAGCGGAGGGAGCCGCTGCGGACATCCTCCAACAGTTGGGAGCACTCAAAGATGGGGAGTCCGGCGAAAAGGCCGATGGTGGCTTTGTCCTCGCTGCTCAGCGACGAGTCAGTGGGCGGGGAACATCACAAGGACTCTTCGTCCAGTAAAGGGGAAACAGAACGGATCCATCTCATCGGGTGAAGGCTTCAGGGTAAGAGGGATGAACGATCACACGGAAATAGCGTCGCACGGGGCCCTTCTTAACGTTACTCTTATAAAGGTAAAAGCGCTACCGACCTGAGCGGCATTTTGGGTCTACCCCATAAAAGTAGAAAAAGTGTGAGGCTTTTGCTTCGAGGCCGATAGCTTCGCAGAGGATCTCGAAGCAACGGATGAAGGCCCAAGTATTCTGATGGAGTTGGCAAGGGGCCACGTTGATTTCCCTCGTGACTTGGCAGAGGAACGGGGAAAAGGGTAATTTGATTCCTAACTCAAGGTAGAAATATTCATAGACATAGAAGAAATGTGGTCGTTTAGCCTTTTGTTCAAGCCCACGACACCTCCAGGGGCGACGAATGTCCAAGCCTGGGCCGATGATGAGGGCATCCTCCAAAGACTTCTCACGGCAGAGCCCTCCGGCTTTACGAATTGACTCGGTGATGGACTCGTCGGTGGACAGCTCGGAGGTTTGACAAATGGTCGCATGCTTAGGCTCTTCAACTGTGGGCTGGGGAAGATTGATGAAAATTTCTCGCCAAAAGGCATCTTTCTCATCTTCGTTAAGGGGAGTTCCTCCGGCAGGAGGCGTAGCCGCCGGGGCAGGAGTGGGGGGCGCTGAGGCAGCACTTCGGGATCGGGAGGACCTATGGGTACGACGCTTGGGAGTCATTTCTGAGAATGAAGGGAGAAGGCTAACCGGAAATGTTGAGTTGATGACTTTTGGATTGTCGCCGGATGTTCAAGAATGGCGAAAGTGGAGAAGAAAGAAAGTTTTAAAGTAGGAATTAAGAGTCGGTTCGGAAATCGTGTCCATCATGACAAAGGTGGAATGATTACTTGGGAAACGTGGCATTAATCCCGAAAAAACAAAGGCAGCGTGTTAGGCGAAAAGTTGTAAACGTTGATGCTGATTGGTTCAAATTCAAAAAAAATATCAGGGTTTTGACATAACGCATTAAATGGAGGTACCGTAACGAAAACTTATTGGTTGAAATTCGGGTTGACAGGTTTCGCTGGGATTCGAAAAGACATTTCAGAAGTGGCTGTTGAGATTCAGTGGATTTGCAGACTTAAAAACTACTTCAGGGCGCAACGTGTGGCGAACACACGACACCTGTCAAAGTGTCATGATTTAGGGCACGTGCGCAGTGCTGGCAAGGCAGCAGGTCGAGTGCCATCGCCCTGAGACTGCTTGTGGACTCAGTTTGCATAGGAAAAGGGTGGTGCAGCGAAAAGTTTAGAATACGAAGATTTTTGACTTTGTTCTTCCAGCCATGTTGGCAATTGTTTTTTCATGTTGTTAAAAACTTTAGGTTTTATCATTGTTTAGTCTTTCATAGTCCTCGCCTTGGTTTCTTCTGTTTAAAGACACACTTAGCTCTCATGCTTCGAGCTCGGTGTCTTGTGGACTTGTGGACTGGGCGAGACCCCAGAGCCCCTCGCCCAGGGGACTCAGCCTTAGGCGCGGAACATGCCTGGACCTTGGGCCGCTCTCCCCAAGGCCCAACTGGCCCATTTAGACAGATTAAATGCGCGAAGGCCCAACCCCAAATTTATAAATAGGGGACAGTTACCAATTGTAAGGGACTTTTGGTTCATTTGGCAATAACAATATTGAAATTCAGTTATATTTTCTCTCTCTAAGCCGTTAAGAGCTCATCTCTCTAAAATCTCTGATCACATTCCACACACTCTTGACACTATGTCTTGATCCTATGTTCTTGGCAAGAACAGTATAAATTTATAAAAAAAAGAAAATGCAGTCATAAAATTTTTTCCTGAAACTTACTTATACAAGTTTTTCAAAAGAAAATACTTATCTCACGTTTATTTAACTCAAGGTAAAATTAATTAATTTAAAAATTAATGTCTCCTCAAATGAAATCTACACTATGTAAAGTACATTAAGTTGCGTGACACACCTAGTAATATAGAAGAGGATATTAGTAATTTTATTTTATTTTGTATTTTTTAATAAATGTTGTTCGAGTAATGATATTTATACTCCTACAAAACCTTATCTATATATATATAAAGGAGACTTGAACATTTTTGCATTAATTACCTTACATTTGTATTACCCAAATAAGACTGGCGCTCCCCAAGGTGAAACGCTTGGTCGGATAAATCCCTTCGACAAAAGATCTTCTAGTTGGGACTTCAATTCCACTAGCTCCGCAGGTGCCATACGATACGGTGCAATCGAAATCGGCCCTGTTCCCGGTACGATGTCAATAGCAAACTCAATGTCGCGTACGGGCGGCAATCCAGGTACATCGCCAGGAAAAACATCCGTGAAGTCTCTCACCACTGAAATATTATCAACTTCCGGATTCCCTTTACTCTCCAAGCTCAGCAAAACGGAATACTCTTGAGATCCCTCGTTCAAAGAGACGCTAATGTGATTGGCAGATAGATACTCGGAAAGATCCGAATCAGGAAATACCACTCTCTTTCGGTTGCAGTCCAAAAGACAATGATAGTGGGACAACCAATCCATTCCTAGGATAACATCTATGTTCTGTTAAGTCAATCAAACAGTTAATACTCATCATAAGATAGCATCTAACATGCTATACAATATGATTACGCAATAACTTCAATCAATTCTAAGCGAAAAATCGCTTGCTGACAATCAATTTTCACTCTTTGCAGAGTCACACAACCTAGCACAGAAGACCTATTCCCCAAAGACTCCCGAAAGACTCGACAAGCTCTGATACCACAATGTAACACCCCGATTTCGTTGGCGGCACTTTAGTAACCAAAAAGAAATGAATGCAGAAAAACGTGAATAGTTTTTTTTTTCGTCGATAATATAAACAAGACTAAAATAAATAAAACTCTAATGCGAAAGATAACATGCCTAATGTACATAATATAAATACAGCCCCCGCTGTAAGTAGTAAACCACGTCACGAGTAAACCTCCAGTGACGGAAAGTAAAAGAGAGTAACGCCCGTAGGCAATAAGTACAATCCAAAAGGAAAGGTTAAGTCTCCGCAACACAAACCCTCAAAATGCGAATAAGTCAGCCCAGATGGCCTAAAACAAGACCCCCTAGTCCAACCAACTCACTGTGATTTCCGTAGAGAAACCACACAAAAGCTATCGGTGGGAAACTACCCTGTCCCCAAAGAAAACAATGACGGTCAGAGCTAAGACTCTACTCCTACACTAATCCTATCTCGAGGAGCTCACACCAGCACTAAAACCTACATGCTAGCATGATCGTCGTCCGAATCTGAATCAAGAACGACCAAGTCTATGTACACCATTCGTCCTCCTCTCGCCACCGCGATGCGCTCCTGTTCCAGCATCTCAACCCTAGTTCCCCCCGAAGGGTGAACCATCGTGAATCAGTCCGCCATGGACATCTGACAAAGGGCGTAGTCCGCCAAAGAACACACAGAAGACGCGAAAGATAACAATTATCAATCACACTCAGCAACTAAGTCAGTATGCATGTTACATGAAATGCAGATGCCGGTTAACCCAGTTAACCAATATGCATTCCGGAAAGGATGGACATCAACGGATCAGCCCTAGCACCAGCCACGGTGGGACCATTTCGGCCCGCGTGCCTCTTACACCACACAAAGGTAGCCAGATCAGCATAAAATCCGAAGGCCTGCCATTTCAGTCTGCTACTAAGAGTCGCCTAATAGCGCTCTTACGCGGAAATTCGGGTCTTATGACCATTTTGGAATCCACCGAGGTCCGAAGTCCGTTTCGTGTTAATACCTCAAAATGTGTGCATGAATGCAAAGTGATTAGCCAAACAACGTCTCCGACCTCACTCGACACGTCGCCACGTGTTCTAGCTAACTTATTGTCTCTAAAAGCATACCCTAAGGTAAAAGTCGATTCTGCGACAAAATACAATTAATCGTAAAATGAGTGCAATCACTCACGATAACTCTTTGAGTCATCAATGCTCTCACGAAGTCTCACGCTTCAGTGAAGCCTCACACCATCACGAAGTCTCACGCTTCAGTGAAGTTTTATGCTCTCACGAGGTCTCACGCCTCAGTGAATTTACACACTTGCACGAAGTCTCACGCTTCAGTGAAGTTCCATGCTATTCACGAGGTCTCACGCCTTAGTGAAGATCCATGCTTTTCACAAGGTCTCACGCCTCAGTGAATCTTCTCGGCTCATCCCTTGGATGGCTAAACAAACTGCTCAAAGAGCGAAGGAGTATCAACATACTCAGAACTTACAAATTTTCTCAACACTTGGATCCGACGACACTTCTCATTTTCCAAAACTAAGATTTGAATCATAAGCTTCCTTTCGAGTTTGTTATCATTATTTGAAGATTTAGAGGTTGTTTAATGTCTTATGAATTTTCCTTATAAAATAATTTCCATTTAGTCTTATCGCAAATCTTATGAGTTTTCAACATCCCATAATCCCAATTAACTCCCCGAGAATGTCTCGATCCACTATAACCATAATAAGGCCCGAATCTTCGTTCGTCCTATCAAACTTTCCCCAAAAACTCGAAATAAAATCGGCATGACCTGCCCGTTATTCTCACTCCTCAGTATCACAGATATAAGTGAAAAGACATAGTTAAATCAACACAGTCAACAAACATGTCATATATCAACACATTCTAGAATAATCACGTAGCACTTAGCATATAAAGCATGCATCACACATCCTAGATTACCCACTTAGCACGTATCATGTAATTCAATCTCAAAAACAGTCAGTAGATGAATCATCTACATTGTCAGCCGAAGCCTCAGAAAACATTTTTCCAGTCAAACACAAACAAGTGCATAAACAGTAAATCAAGTCGAAAGCATCGACACCTAAGCATTAACTAAGGATTCAGTGAGTAGCCCTCACCTGTTGATTCTCCAGGATTGTCCTCGAAAGTTCCTTCACAACCAGCTCCTTGTTCTTCAGAGAATTCCTCAAAAGAACCTTTAGAGTAAAACCACAGAATTCCATCAAAAACTATCAGAAACTCAGTAATCAATACTCACTAAGGTTACACGAGGTAGCACATACTCCGAGGTACGATAAACTAGCGCGAAAGGACAAGTTTTTGAAACAAGAATTTTCTTCCTCCCCCCCTAGGGTGCTCGGCCACTATTGGTAATTAGGTGGGTCGATTTTTCTTCGATCAAACTTGGTTCCTAGGTTATTATTAGTCGTAACTAAGGGTATTCTAAACTCGGAAAAATTATCGGATCGAAAACTGTCGCAGGGGTATTTTGGTCAATATTTTAGCTCAGAATTTCAAAACTGAAATTTCGAAAAGCAAATTGGATGGGGACGTCACCAACGACGTTTATGACAACTAATCCTACTAGCACTAAGCTAAGGCGATAGTTTTCAGCCCAAAGGACGAAGCTTTGCCCCAAAATGGGTATTTTAAGAAGAATTGAAACTCGACGGTAGTTTTTCGAGAATCGGCGCAGTATTATTAGCTAAACATGCTCTTGGGCACGTAGGGAAGATGTTTAGATAGAAAAATGAAGTTATCAGGATAGTTTTGCAGAAACCTCAAAACTAGGAGCACATAAAGACATAGAGAAAAGCTATGGAAAAGACGATCAGAGGTAAGGATTAGCGACTATACCTCGATACCTTGAAGTAGCAACTATTGAATCAACGATCAAGCAAGAAATAAAGAAAATCTCTTCTTCCTCCTCCTCCAATGAAGCTCGCGGCCTTGAGAGAGAAAATGGTGAAGTTTTGCCATTTTTTCTCATTTTCTTGCTATATATAGAGGATGGAAAAACGCGGGAAAATGAAAGTTTCGCGTTTCCGATTTTTCCGGCTTCATTCTCCGTGAATTCTAAGATAGGTTTTGGCGACATAATTCCAAAACTTAAAAGAGGTTTCCTTGTATTTTAGGTGACTAATGCAAAGTCGGTGTAAAACTATTTTACCCGATAAGTTACTTTTTGCATTGAATGTCGGAAGAGAAAACGTCCTTCTGAAGAAAGATTGAAATAATCAAGAGAAATGGGTGTACGTGTGTGGAATCTTCATTTGAAGCTCCGAATAGAAAAAGTCTTCATTGTCGGTTGATTTTAGGGTTTTGAACTATCAGGGTTTTAGTTTCGGCAAACTTCCGAGGATTGGAATCGGACGTTCGTAGATCCTAGGGTTTCGCCTCGAAACGATTGTCGTATAAGGAATAAGAGAAGTTCTAACATTTCTCTGAAGATTTTTGGAATTAATTTCCATCGTGACTTTAAGTGAAAACTAGCTATTTACTAGGGTTTCTACCCTAGGTTTAAGCGTATATCGATTGTGCTATACCTTTTATCGATTTTGATGAAATCCTTAGAATTTTCCTGAACTTCCTCCTTCACAAATTTGTTTCATTTAGTAAACTCTTGTTCAGGTTTCCCTTCACGATACATCAACCCTAATCGCGAATAAGAATTTTATTCTCTTGACATAAGTTTAAAACTTGGGTCTTACAATGTTGTTCAACACCTTGTACTGCATTCAAAGAAGAATACTTTGACACGCACCCGCGACAGTGTGTTCGCCAGGGGGTCAACTGGAGCCGCAAGTGTTGGGGTGGCGCTTCGGGAGGAATTTCTAGCGCGGCACCTGGGAGACATTTTGGGAAAAGGGAATGGAAGAAGAGGTGCAAATGGGGTTTTGAGTAGGGGAACTCACTGGAGGACAAACGCGAGCAGGGAAAATCATAGGGAATGAAGAACAGTGGTGCCGGAGCGGCGGTTTTCTGAGAAGTTTTTGGGAGCAAAATAAGGATGCAAAGAGTGGGGATTTTGAAAGTGGTAGGAGGTAGAGGAATAGGGTTTTTTTAGGAAAGGGGTGACTGTTGGAAGGAGACGCGTGTGAATCTCCTATGGATGGTTGGTTGAAATCCTGGAAAAGTAGTGGGGAATTGTGCCTCATGAAGAAGAAAAGAAATGATTCCTTTGGGGAAGGCGCGGATTTTTGGGAAGAGCAAACAGTGCATTAAATGGGAAGCTACGGCGGTTGATTGGCTTAACTCTAGAGGGGCGGGCTATATCATGATTTGAAGGAACGTTTCGAGAGCAGCGGTTGAGATTCTGAAGATTCGCTGACCTTTGCAATTCAGCCAACACATCACGTGTGACCCCCACGTGCCAGGACACCAAACTAACGGGCGCTCGCCAAGTCGAGCGGACTTGTCTTCGTCGCCACAAGTGGACTTGTGGACTTGTAGGGAACTTGCAAAGAGGAAATTTGTATTCACCTCACACCAAGTGGGCGACCAACTATATTCCTCGGTAGTCTTAACTTAGGCTAGCTTCAACAGGCGTTTGTACCTTAATTCTTAAAGACACACTTAGATCTCATGCTTCGAGCTCGGTGTCTTGCGGACTTGTGGACTGGGCGGGCCCCCCAGAGGGCTTGCGGGGCTCGCCCAGGGCTGTCCGCCTCGTGGCGGCCACGCAAGCTCAAAGTTGGGCCTTCCCCACGAGGTCCAACTGGCCCAAGAGGGGTAAATTAAACTCACAAGGCCCAGCCCCTAGCCCATAAATAGGGAGCGGTTACCACATGCAAGCGACTCCTGGCTCATTTGATCAATAAGAAACTCTAAATTCAGTTATTTTCTCTCTCTAAGCGGTTACACCCTCTCTAAGAAGTTATACATTTCTTTCTCTAGATTCTCTCTCTTGTGCAATCTCTTCACTAGAGGTAATATACTCTATTTCTATGTTCTTGGCTGGAACAATAATTCTTACATTTTTCATTAAACTTTAACATTTTGATATCCTTCAGTACCACCTGATGTTATACACCAAATTATTTCATGATCTTTTCTCTCACCACCTATTTTCCATTTAAATCTGTGTACGATAAAAATTTAAAAAGGAATTATTATACTCCAAAGTCATTTTGAAATTACTATAGAAATATTTTCATTCGACCATGACCATAAATTAATGGTTTTGGTGCTTCCAAACGATGAAGTTTCAAAAGGGGATCATAGATTCTTAGAGCATCTCCAATGCTAGTTCTTATTTCTTAGTTCTTAACATTATTCATGTGAGTCTGTATTGCCACATGTGCTTAAGCAGCTCTCAAGCATTTTTACTCTAACCATGAGTTCTTAGTTCTTACAACTATTCATTTGGTCCCACCAACCACATTATTTATAATTTTTATTTTCATAAAGTAAAAAAACAAAACTCATAAAGTAATAAAGTAATTTGGATGAGAGAGAAATAATTAATATTTTAAGCTAAGAACTCAAAAAGTAAAACTCCTTACATAAGAACTGAGTTCTTATTTTTAAGAACAAAGAGATTCATGTCAGCACCTCCAATGGTAAAGTTCTTAGTTCTTAGTTCTTAACTCAAAAATAAGAACTAAAAATGTTGCATTGGGGATGTTCTTAGAAGAACTGCACTGACTTGTGGTAATTAACACAATAACATTTACAATTATATTTGAAAAATGAAAAAAAAAATCTGATCACCCATTATTGCTATTACTCTCTCCGTTCCAAAATATAAGTTGTTTTATGTTGTGCACATTGTTTAAGAGCTCATTAATTGATAATTTTTTTATTAAAATACCTCTATTTAAAGTTGTGTTATATTAAGGAGAGAGAAATGTTATTATTGGTTAAGTGAATAGTGAGAGTTGTGATAGGTAAAAATTGAAGGTGGTAATTAAGAGATATAATATTAAATGAGGTTATATAAGGAAGAAAGAGAGAAAAAGTGCATTGGTTTAGCAAAACAACTTATATTTTGAAATATAGTACAAATTCTAAAACAACTTACATTTTAGAACGGAGGGAGTACTTTTTATTCAACTGAATGTACATTTGTATATAAATAGAACAAAGTCGTGATTAAGTTCTTTGAAAATAGTGTCAACATGTAAGAGAAGTACATAGAGTGAGAGTGAGAAAATGTGCATATTTATGTCATTAGTGCTAACTTTGTTAATGGGTTTATAATTGCAGTTCTTGTTGTTTCAAGACTTTACTAATGTTTTAAATTACAAAGGATTACACCTAAGAGTTAATTATGCCTTGCCTTCTAAAACCATTATTAATAACAAAGGATCATACTCATACATTCGTATTCATTTGTTATGTTTTTTGAAACTAATTAACAATTGACCACCATTGATAACTAGACGAAACAATCTACCATGCTTGTAATCTACCCCAACATTTTCACAAGACGAGTTCTTGGTATCACTACAAAAAACAAACTTGTAGTAAATACCAACAGACTTAATTTTGAAAGTTCCCTTCTTAGTTTTTTGACCTGGGTAATCTTTAGCAACCGTAACTGCCATTTTGTGTGTGTGCGTGTGTGTGTGTGTGTGCGTGTGTGTGTGTGTGTGCGCGTGCGTGACCGGGGTAATCTTTAGCAACCGTAACTGCCATTTTGTGTGTGTGTGTGTGTGTGTGTACGTGTGTGTGCGTGTGTGTGTTGTGTGTGTGTGTGCGTGTGTATGCATGCGCGTGCGTGCGTGCGAGGGTGTGTGTGTGTGTGCGTGCGTGCGTGCGTGCGTGCGTGCGTTTGTGTGTGTGAAAGACAAAAGTAAATGAAATGACTACAATACCTCATTCTTTATCACTCCATCAAATCAGTCCTACCATGATATGTTAAAGTGAATGACTTAGTAATACTCCCTTCATTCTAAAATGTAAGTTGTTTTAGAATTTGTATTATATTCCAAAATATAAGTTGTTTTGCAAAATCAATGCATTTTTTCTCTCTTTCTTCCTTATATACCCTCATTTAATATTATATCTCTTAATTATAACCTTTAATTTTCACCTATCACAACTCTCACTTGCACTTAACCAATAATAACATTTCTCTCTCCTTAATATAAACAACTTTAAATAGGGGTATTTCATTCAAAATATTTATCAATTAATGAACTCTTAAACAATGCGCACAACCTAAGAGCATCTACATCCATCATACTCACTAAAATATCTACACTTCATTTTTTACAATTTCCTATAATGCCACATCATCTACACCACTTTACTAACTTTTTACTCCAACCCAACAACTCTTAAAATTTCTATAGTGGATCTCACCATCAACATCACATTTGTATATTTTATTATTTATCTCATTTTAATTAATTGTACGTGCTTGTAATAAATACAAGCTCATTTTTCAAGTCTAGTGTAAAATATCTATTCCCACATACTCATCTTTGCCATGTTAAAATTAAATATGTACACCAATGGTAATAGATACTCATATGAGTATGTATTTAACATTAGATACTACCATTGGAGATACTCTAAAACAACCTATATTTTGGAACAGAGGGAGTAATTAATGTAAGGAGTAAAATTGAGTTGAAATATGTGAAATCATTTAATGATATTTATGAAAGTGATAGATACAGAGGAATAGTTAGGGATATAATAAGTATTGAGTTGAAAACTTTGAAATCATTTAATGATATTTATGAGTGACATATCATGCTAAGACTTGAGATGGAGAAGGAGATTGGATAGTTTTGTCCAGTGTTATCAGACTCGGACCGGTGATCGATTCGGTCGAGACACTGGGTTAATGAGTCAATGGTTCAACCACTGGGTCATTGGTTCGATTGCTTGACTCGGTTTATATTAAAAAATTATAATAATTTAAAATATAACCTTAGTGTATCATACATATAAAATAATATACATTCTTCTTAACAAGAAGCAAAGTGGTGTAGTGGCAATTTTGATTAGCTTTCCTCCCTCTAGATCCTGTGTTCAAGTCCTAGCTATGACAATTTTTTTAAATAACTCTCAATTGAATATCATTTGACCAAATAATTAACATTGAATGTAAATTAATTACAGTTTGAACATTAAAAACAGTTTTGACAAAAAAAATGAAAAAACAGAAGAAAAAAAAACGGACCGGTCCATCAAAACCGGCCGAGTCGTCGGTTTATTCCCTGAATCGGCCGGCCCAAACCGGTTGAAATGCATGGCCGATCCATTTAATGGCTCGGACCGGTCAAGGGTCCGGTTCAACCGGTCGAACCGGCCGGTCCGGTTCGAATTTTATAACACTGGTTTTGTCTACCATAGTTTACATGCAAATTCATATTTCTAAGATACCACATACCAATATTTGCAGAACCGGACCGGCCGGTTAGACTGATTCAACCGGGAATTGAGATATTGGACAGTTCGGTCCTCTTTTATAACCGACCATGCAGAAAACTGGTGAAAAATCGGCTGAACCGGTTGAAAAAGGGTATGAATCGGTTCAGAGTTTTTCGTTTTGTTTCCATCACCACCAGGACCACTGGAAAGCACAAATTTCTGAAATTGGGCACAGCCTTATCATATTCAGTCGAGAAAAGAAAGATTGGAAAAAACTCAAACATGAGAGAAATGATGAGACAAGCTTCCAGCAAACAATAGAAAAAGACAAGAACAATGTGGTGATTGGCGAGTATACAAGATAAGAATAAAACGGTGTAGGGAGAAATAACACTCATTCTTCTGTTGATTTCCTAATTAATAATAATCAATAAGAATGAAAGGGTGCAGGTGTGGAAGTGTGGAACACTTTTGAAAACTTTTCATTTACTCCCTAATACATTTGCACGGTTAGAGGCAAATTTTGTGCGATAATTATAACTAGATTTTGAAAATGAGTATTGGTTACTTTTGACAAGTTTTCAAAGTCTCTCATATACTGTAACAAAAAAACAGCTTCTCATTTACTTTCCAATACATTCCTCATTTATTGTACTGACAATGACATTTATTGTAAAAATATCATTTAATGCTCTTTTGAAATGCTAAGTGGATAATTAAATAGGAACAAAAAATATTCTTCAAAGGGAATAGTTAAATAGGAACGGAGGAAGCACCATTTGAAACTTAATTGCTTATTATTTGGACTAGTAAAGGCTTAATTTCAAATGGAGAAAAAAATTATTACGTAAGTGGTCAAATAGCAAATTATAAATATGAGGAATGTGAATAAATTTTAAATACTGTTAATACTTATAAGATAATTTGTAATTTTTGTAGAATTACTAAATAAATAATCATATTTTAATTACTACCGGTTCAACTTCGGTCAGACCATTGAACCGTGAATTAGTACCTCGACCGATTCAATGACCGGTCCGGTTCTCCAAACATTGCCACGTACATAAAAATTTATTCCTTATACAGTACTACTATATATTATACCCGTGCGTTGCACGGGTTTATTTACGATATTTTTTAATATTATATGAAAATTACTATAGTGTAATTACATAAATAATAAATATTAAAATATTTCTTCAATATAAATATAACAGAAAGAATTATTGTGTTTGGACATCTAAATATATAGTATTAGAGTTTCTTTGATGCACTAAATTACTTGTATTAGAGTTCTCTTTATGTGAATAAAGGATATTACTGAGACTTAATAAATTTTTTTGAAAAGGAAAATATTATTAATCACATAAGAAAACTTGAATTTTTTTTTACTACCGTATAACAGACGAAAAAACATATTTGAAATTATTTTTCAAATAATACACACATGCAGCATATTTAATAGTAAATATCTTATGGAGACATTTATTTAATTTTGAAACTATTTTTCTAGATTGTTCATTAATAAATTTTATCTTTCCTATTATTTAATTTAAATAATTAATATTGTCTACATATAAATATATTTCTTAATTTTTCTCTGAATTTATGATTGATAGTTAATATTCTAACTATTTTTAAGTACTACATAATAAATTACTCTTTTGTATAAGAAAATGAAAATTAACAATTAATAGTTAAAAATAAAATTAATAACATAAACTATTTATCAATAGTTTATTACTATCACCATTAAGAAAATCAAAAGTAATTTTAAAAATATTTTTAAAAATAATAAAAAACTACATTATAGTTAATTTAAACAACATGCATAATCATTCAGATGTTAAAAAGAATTTCCAAAGTATATATTTACAAAAATCATTCAACCATTAACTAATTTTAATATTTAACATGTTTATTTTATTTAAAAGATAATATTTTGTGCTGTTTTTGTATCTTTTCATTTTTTCTACGTTAAGTTGATAATTAATTGAAATGAAAATAAACATTTAATTAATCTTGCCAGTAATGTAGAACTCAAGTCCAATATACTGGCAAGTGATATTTTATTAATGTAGATATTTTAGTGAGTATGATGGATGTAGATGCTCTTAGGTTGTGCACATTGTTTAAGAGTTCATTAATTGATAAATATTTTGAATGAAATACCCCTATTTAAAGTTGTTTATATTAAGGAGAGAGAAATGTTATTATTGGTTAAGTGCAAGTGAGAGTTGTGATAGGTGAAAATTAAAGGTTATAATTAAGAGATATAATATTAAATGAGGGTATATAAGGAAGAAAGAGAGCAAAAATGCATTGATTTTGCAAAACAACTTATATTTTGGAATATAATACAAATTCTAAAACAACTTACATTTTAGAATGAAGGGAGTATTACTAAGTCATTCACTTTAACATATCATGGTAGGACTGATTTGATGGAGTGATAAAGAATGAGGTATTGTAGTCATTTCATTTACTTTTGTCTTTCACACACACAAACGCACGCACGCACGCACGCACACACACACACACCCTCGCACGCACGCACGCCCACGCACACACACACACAACACACACACGCACACACACGTACACACACACACACAAAATGGCAGTTACAGTTGCTAAAGATTACCCCGGTCACGCACGCGCACGCACACACACACACACACACACGCACACACACACACACACGCACGCACACAAAATGGCAGTTACGGTTGCTAAAGATTACCCAGGTCAAAAAACTAAGATGGGAACTTTCAAAATTAAGTCTGTTGGTATTTACTACAAGTTTGTTTTTTGTAGTGATACCAAGAACTCGTCTTGTGAAAATGTTGGGGTAGATTACAAGCATGGTAGATTGTTTCGTCTAGTTATCAATGGTGGTCAATTGTTAATTAGTTTCAAAAAACATAACAAATGAATATGAATGTAAGAGTATGATCCTTTGTTATTAATAATGGTTTTAGAAGGCAAGGCATAATTAACTCTTAGGTGTAATCCTTTGTAATTTAAAACATTAGTAAAGTCTTGAAACAACAAGAACTGCAATTATAAACCCATTAACAAAGTTAGCACTAATGACATAAATATGCACATTTTCTCACTCTCACTCTATGTACTTCTCTTACATGTTGACACTATTTTCAAAGAACTTAATCACGACTTTGTTCTATTTATATACAAATGTACATTCAGTTAAATAAAAAGTACTCCCTCCGTTCTAAAATGTAAGTTGTTTTAGAATTTGTACTATATTTCAAAATATAAGTTGTTTTGCAAAACAAATGCATTTTTTCTCTCTTTCTTCCTTATATAACCTCATTTAATATTATATCTCTTAATTACCACCTTCAATTTTTACCTATCACAACTCTCACTATTCACTTAACCAATAATAACATTTCTCTCTCCTTAATATAACACAACTTTAAATAGAGGTATTTTAATCAAAAAATTATCAATTAATGAGCTCTTAAACAATGTGCACAACATAAAACAACTTATATTTTGGAACGGAGAGAGTAATAGCAATAATGGGTGATCAGATTTTTTTTTTCATTTTTCAAATATAATTGTAAATGTTATTGTGTTAATTACCACAAGTCAGTGCAGTTCTTCTAAGAACATCCCCAATGCAACATTTTTAGTTCTTATTTTTGAGTTAAGAACTAAGAACTAAGAACTTTACCATTGGAGGTGCTGACATGAATCTCTTAGTTCTTAAAAATAAGAACTCAGTTCTTATGTAAGGAGTTTTACTTTTTGAGTTCTTAGCTTAAAATATTAATTATTTCTCTCTCATCCAAATTACTTTATTACTTTATGAGTTTTGTTTTTTACTTTATGAAAATAAAAAGTATAAATAATGTGGTTGGTGGGACCAAATGAATAGTTGTAAGAACTAAGAACTCATGGTTAGAGTAAAAATGCTTGAGAGCTGCTTAAGCACATGTGACAATACAGACTCACATGAATAATGTTAAGAACTAAGAAATAAGAACTAGCATTGGAGATGCTCTAAGAATCTATGATCCCCTTTTGAAACTTCATCGTTTGGAAGCACCAAAACCATTAATTTATGGTCATGGTCGAATGAAAATATTTCTATAGTAATTTCAAAATGACTTTGGAGTATAATAATTCCTTTTTAAATTTTTATCGTACACAGATTTAAATGGAAAATAGGTGGTGAGAGAAAAGATCATGAAATAATTTGGTGTATAACATCAGGTGGTACTGAAGGATATCAAAATGTTAAAGTTTAATGAAAAATTTAGGAATTATTGTTCCAGCCAAGAACATAGAGATAGAGTATATTACCTCTAGTGAAGAGATTGCACAAGAGAGAGAATCTAGAGAAAGAAATGTATAACTTCCTAGAGAGGGTGTAACCGCTTAGAGAGAGAAAATAACTGAATTTAGAGTTTCTTATTGATCAAATGAGCCAGGAGTCGCTTACATGTGGTAACCGCTCCCTATTTATGGGCTAGGGGCTGGGCCTTGTGAGTTTAATTTACCCCTCTTGGGCCAGTTGGACCTCGTGGGGAAGGCCCAACTCTGAGCTTGCGTGGCCGCCACGAGGCGGACAGCCCTGGGCGAGCCCCGCAAGCCCTCTGGGGGGCCCGCCCAATCCACAAGTCCGCAAGACACCGAGCTCGAAGCATGAGATCTAAGTGTGTCTTTAAGAATTAAGGTACAAACGCCTGTTGAAGCTAGCCTAAGTTAAGACTACCGAGGAATATAGTAGGTCGCCCACATGGTGTGAGGTGAATACAAATTTCCTCTTTGCAAGTTCCCTACAAGTCTACAAGTCCACTTGTGGCGACGAAGACAAGTCCGCTCGACTTGGCGAGCGCCCGTTAGTTTGGTGTCCTGGCACGTGGGGGTCACGCGTGATGTGTTGGCTGAATTGCAAAGGTCAGCGAATCTTCAGAATCTCAACCGCTGCTCTCGAAACGTTCCCTCAAATCATGATATAGCCCGCCCCTCTAGAGTTAAGCCAATCAACTGCCGTAGCTTCCCATTTAATGCACTGTTTGCTCTTCCCAAAAATCTGCGCCTTCCCCAAAGGAATCATTTCTTTTCTTCTTCATGAGGCACAATTCCCCACTACTTTTCCAGGATTTCAACCAACCATCCATAGGAGATTCACACGCGTCTCCTTCCAACAGTCACCCCTTTCCTAAAAAAACCCTATTCCTCTACCTCCTGCCACTTTCAAAATCCCCACTCTTTGCATCCTTATTTTGCTCCCAAAAACTTCTCAGAAAACCGCCGCTCCGGCACCACTGTTCTTCATTCCCTATGATTTTCCCTGCTCGCGTTTGTCCTCCAGTGAGTTCCCCTACTCAAAACCCCATTTGCACCTCTTCTTCCATTCCCTTTTCCCAAAATGTCTCCCAGGTGCCGCGCTAGAAATTCCTCCCGAAGCGCCACCCCAACACTTGCGGCTCCAGTTGACCCCCTGACGAACACACTGTCGCGGGTGCGTGTCAAAGTATTCTTCTTTGAATGCAGTACAAGGTGTTGAACAACATTGTAAGACCCAAGTTTTAAACTTATGTCAAGAGAATAAAATTCTTATTCGCGATTAGGGTTGATGTATCGTGAAGGGAAACCTGAACAAGAGTTTACTAAATGAAATAAATTTGTGAAGGAGGAAGTTCAGGAAAAGTCTAAGGATTTCATCAAAATCGATAAAAGGTATTTCACGATCGATATACGCTTAAACCTAGGGTAGAAACCCTAGTAAATAGCTAGTTTTCACTTAAAGTCACGATGGAAATTAATTCCAAAAATCTTCAGAGAAATGTTAGAACTTCTCTTATTCCTTATACGACAATCGTTTCGAGGAGAAACCCTAGGATCTACGAACGTCCGATTCCAATCCTCGGAAGTTTGCCGAAACTAAAACCCTGATAGTTCAAAACCCTAAAATCAACCGACAATGAAGACTTTTTCTATTCGGAGCTTCAAATGAAGATTCCACACGCGTACACCCATTTCTCTTGATGATTTCAATCTTTCTTCAGAAGGAAGTTTTCTCTTCCGACATTCAATGCAAAAAGTAACTTATCGGGTAAAATAGTTTTACACCGACTTTGCATTAGTCACCTAAAATACAAGGAAACCTCTTTTGAGTTTTGGAATTATGTCGCCAAAACCTATCTTAGAATTCACGGAGAATGAAGCCGGAAAAATCAGAATCGCGAAACTTTCATTTTCCCGCGTTTTTCCATCCTCTATATATAGCTAGAAAATGAGAAAAAATGGCAAAACTTCACCATTTTCTCTCTCAAGGCCGCGAGCTTCATTGGAGGAGGAGGAAGAAGAGATTTTCTTCATTTCTTGCTTGATCGTTGATTCAACAGTTGCTACTTCAAGGTATCGAGGTATAGTCGCTAATCCTTACCTCTGATCGTCTTTTCCATAGCTTTTCTCTATGTCTTTATGTGCTCCTAGTTTTGAGGTTTCTGCAAAACTATCCTGATAACTTCATTTTTCTATCTAAACATCTTCCCTACGTGCCCAAGAGCATGTTTAGCTAATAATACTGCGCCGATTCTCGAAAAACTACCGTCGAGTTTCAATTCTTCTTAAAATACCCATTTTGGGGCAAAGCTTCGTCCTTTGGGCTGAAAACTATCACCTTAGCTTAGTGCTAGTAGGATTAGTTGTCATAAAAGTCGTTGGTGACGTCCCCAGCCAATTTGCTTTTCGAAATTTCAGTTTTGAAATTCTGAGCTAAAATATTGACCAAAATACCCCTGCGACAGTTTTCGATCCGATAAGTTTTCCGAGTTTAGAATACCCTTAGTTACGTCTAATAATAACCTAGGAACCAAGTTTGATCGAAGAAAAATCGACCCACCTAATTACCAATAGTGGCCGAGCACCCTAGGGGGGGAGGAAGAAAATTCTTGTTTCAAAAACTTGTCCTTTCGCGCTAGTTTATCGTACCTCGGAGTATATGCTACTTCGTGTAACCTTAGTGAGTATTGATTACTGAGTTTCTGATAGTTTTTGATGGAATTCTGTGGTTTTACTCTAAAGGTTCTTTTGAGGAATTCTCTGAAGAACAAGGAGCTGGTTGTGAAGGAACTTTCGAGGACAATCCTGGAGAATCAACAGGTGAGGGCTACTCACTGAATCCTTAGTTAATGCTTAGGTGTCGATGCTTTCGACTTGATTTACTGTTTATGCACTTGTTTGTGTTTGACTGGAAAAATGTTTTCTGAGGCTTCGGCTGACAATGTAGATGATTCATCTACTGACTGTTTTTGAGATTGAATTACATGATACGTGCTAAGTGGGTAATCTAGGATGTGTGATGCATGCTTTATATGCTAAGTGCTACGTGATTATTCTAGAATGTGTTGATATATGACATGTTTGTTGACTGTGTTGATTTAACTATGTCTTTTCACTTATATCTGTGATACTGAGGAGTGAGAATAACGGGCAGGTCATGCCGATTTTATTTCGAGTTTTTGGGGAAAGTTTGATAGGACGAACGAAGATTCGGGCCTTGTTATGGTTATAGTGGATCGAGACATTCTCGGGGAGTTAATTGGGATTATGGGATGTTGAAAACTCATAAGATTTGCGATAAGACTAAATGGAAATTATTTTATAAGGAAAATTCATAAGACATTAAACAACCTCTAAATCTTCAAATAATGATAACAAACTCGAAAGGAAGCTTATGATTCAAATCTTAGTTTTGGAAAATGAGAAGTGTCGTCGGATCCAAGTGTTGAGAAAATTTGTAAGTTCTGAGTATGTTGATACTCCTTCGCTCTTTGAGCAGTTTGTTTAGCCATCCAAGGGATGAGCCGAGAAGATTCACTGAGGCGTGAGACCTTGTGAAAAGCATGGATCTTCACTAAGGCGTGAGACCTCGTGAATAGCATGGAACTTCACTGAAGCGTGAGACTTCGTGCAAGTGTGTAAATTCACTGAGGCGTGAGACCTCGTGAGAGCATAAAACTTCACTGAAGCGTGAGACTTCGTGATGGTGTGAGGCTTCACTGAAGCGTGAGACTTCGTGAGAGCATTGATGACTCAAAGAGTTATCGTGAGTTATTGCACTCATTTTACGATTAATTGTATTTTGTCGCAGAATCGACTTTTACCTTAGGGTATGCTTTTAGAGACAATAAGTTAGCTAGAACACGTGGCGACGTGTCGAGTGAGGTCGGAGACGTTGTTTGGCTAATCACTTTGCATTCATGCACACATTTTGAGGTATTAACACGAGACGGACTTCGGACCTCGGTGGATTCCAAAATGGTCATAAGACCCGGATTTCCGCGTAAGAGCGCTATTAGGCGACTCTTAGTAGCAGACCGAAATGGCAGGCCTTCGGGTTTTATGCTGATCTGGCTACCTTTGTGTGGTGTAAGAGGCACGCGGGCCGAAATGGTCCCACCGTGGCTGGTGCTAGGGCTGATCCGTTGATGTCCATCCTTTCCGGAATGCATATTGGTTAACTGGGTTAACCGGCATCTGCATTTCATGTAACATGCATACTGACTTAGTTGCTGAGTGTGATTGATAATTGTTATCTTTCGCGTCTTCTGTGTGTTCTTTGGCGGACTACGCCCTTTGTCAGATGTCCATGGCGGACTGATTCACGATGGTTCACCCTTCGGGGGGAACTAGGGTTGAGATGCTGGAACAGGAGCGCATCGCGGTGGCGAGAGGAGGACGGATGGTGTACATAGACTTGGTCGTTCTGGATTCAGATTCGGACGACGATCATGCTAGCATGTAGGTTTTAGTGCTGGTGTGAGCTCCTCGAGATAGGATTAGTGTAGGAGTAGAGTCTTAGCTCTGACCGTCATTGTTTTCTTTGGGGACAGGGTAGTTTCCCACCGATAGCTTTTGTGTGGTTTCTCTACGGAAATCACAGTGAGTTGGTTGGACTAGGGGGTCTTGTTTTAGGCCATCTGGGCTGACTTATTCGCATTTTGAGGGTTTGTGTTGCGGAGACTTAACCTTTCCTTTTGGATTGTACTTATTGCCTACGGGCGTTACTCTCTTTTACTTTCCGTCACTGGAGGTTTACTCGTAACGTGGTTTACTACTTACAGCGGGGGCTGTATTTATATTATGTACATTAGGCATGTTATCTTTCGCATTAGAGTTTTATTTATTTTAGTCTTGTTTATATTATCGACGAAAAAAAATATTCACGTTTTTCTGCATTCATTTCTTTTTGGTTACTAAAGTGCCGCCAACGAAATCGGGGTGTTACATTGTGGTATCAGAGCTTGTCGAGTCTTTCGGGAGTCTTTGGGGAATAGGTCTTCTGTGCTAGGTTGTGTGACTCTGCAAAGAGTGAAAATTGATTGTCAGCAAGCGATTTGTCGCTTAGAATTGATTGAAGTTATTGCGTAATCATATTGTATAGCATGTTAGATGCTATCTTATGATGAGTATTAACTGTTTGATTGACTTAACAGAACCTAGATGTTATCCTAGGAATGGATTGGTTGTCCCACTATCATTGTCTTTTGGACTGCAACCGAAAGAGAGTGGTATTTCCTGATTCGGATCTTTCCGAGTATCTATCTGCCAATCACATTAGCGTCTCTTTGAACGAGGGATCTCAAGAGTATTCCGTTTTGCTGAGCTTGGAGAGTAAAGGGAATCCGGAAGTTGATAATATTTCAGTGGTGAGAGACTTCACGGATGTTTTTCCTGGCGATGTACCTGGATTGCCGCCCGTACGCGACATTGAGTTTGCTATTGACATCGTACCGGGAACAGGGCCGATTTCGATTGCACCGTATCGTATGGCACCTGCGGAGCTAGTGGAATTGAAGTCCCAACTAGAAGATCTTTTGTCGAAGGGATTTATCCGACCAAGCGTTTCACCTTGGGGAGCGCCAGTCTTATTTGGGTAAGAAGAAGGGGGGGAGATCTAGATTATGTGTCGACTACCGACAACTGAACAAGGTAACCGTCAAGAATAGGTATCCGTTACCTAGAATTGATGATTTGATGGATCAACTGCGAGGAGCTGCGATATTCTCAAAGATCGATCTGAAGTCGGGCAAGACTGAGGATATCCAGAAAACGGCATTCAGAACCCGTTATGGGCACTATGAGTACTTAGTGATACCATTTGGGGTGACAAACGCACCTGCCATATTCATGGACTACATGAATAGGACTTTCCATACATTCTTAGATCGATTCGTCGTGGTGTTTATCGATGATATTCTGATCTACTCAAAGAATGCTGAGGATCATGAGGGGCACTTGCGACAAGTTTTACAGGTGTTGAGGGAGAAGGAGTTGTATGCCAATCCTTCTAAGTGCGAATTTTGGCTCGAAGAGGTAAAATTCTTAGGCCATGTGATCTCTAAGGAGGGGATAGCTGTGGACCCAGCAAAGGTAGAGACCGTATTGTCATGGGAACGGCCGAGAACAGTGACTGAGATCAGGAGTTTTGTTGGTTTGGCGGGTTACTATCGTCGCTTCATCGAAAATTTCGCCAAGATTGTTGGACCTTTGACTCAACTTACGAGGAAGGATCAACCTTTTGCATGGACCGAAGCGTGCGAAACTAGTTTTCAAACGATGAAGGAACGTTTGACGACGTCACCTGTACTCGTCTTACCGCAACCAAAGGAACCTTATGAAGTGTATTGTGACGCTTCGCATCAAGGTTTGGGATGTGTGCTGATGCAACATCGGAAGGTAGTTGCTTATGCTTCAAGACAACTGAAGGTTCATGAGAAGAATTATCCAACTCATGACTTAGAGCTAGCTGCCATCGTATTTGCGCTGAAGATTTGGAGACATCACTTATATGGATGCAATTTCACCATATTCAGTGATCATAAGAGCTTGAAGTACTTGTTTGAGCAGAAGGAGCTGAACATGAGACAACGTCGGTGGATGGAATTTCTCAAAGATTATGAGTTTACTCTACAATATCATCCTGGAAAGGCGAATGTTGTTGCTGATGCCTTGAGCAGGAAGATGCATATCTCGTCAATGATGATTAAGGAACTTCAACTACTGGAACAATTTAGAGATTTGAGCTTGGATGTGAGATTGTCCGAGGGAGAACTGAAGTTCGGAATGATCAGAATTACCAATGGATTGATGGAAGAAATCCAAGACCAACAGTTACAAGATGAGTTTCTGCTCGGGAAAAGGAACTTGGTAAGTCAAGGTAAAGACCCGGAATTCAAGGTAGGAAGTGACAATATCCTACGGTGTAAGGATAGGGTTTGCGTACCTAACAACCCTGACTTGAGGAGGTTGATTATGGATGAAGGTCACAAGAGCAAGTTGAGCATTCATCCTGGAATGAAAAAGATGTATCAAGACTTGAAGGTAAATTTTTGGTGGCCAGGAATGAAAAGACAAGTGGCTGAGTATGTAGCTGCATGTTTGACATGTCAGAAAGCAAAGGTGGAACATCATAAATCTTCAGGTATGCTACAAAGCTTAGATGTACCAGAATGGAAATGGGATAGCATATCGATGGATTTCGTCGTGGCTTTGCCAAGAACTCAGAAGGGATATGATTCTATTTGGGTAATAGTGGATCGATTGACTAATTCGGCTCATTTCGTACCTGTGAGAACTACGTACAACGTGGAGAAACTATCAGAGATATATATAGCGGAGATTGTACGCCTTCAAGGAGTGCCAACAAGTATTGTTTCCGATCGAGACCCAAAGTTTACTTCACATTTCTGGGGAACTCTTCAAGAGGCTTTGGGAACGAGGCTGAGACTAAGTTCTGCTTATCATCCGCAGACTGATGGACAGACTGAGAGAACTATCCAATCATTGGAGGATTTGCTACGAGCTTGCGTGTTAGATAACAAGGGCAGTTGGGATAACCTATTGCCATTAATTGAGTTCACATACAACAACAGTTTTCATACCAGCATAGGTATGGCACCGTATGAGGCTTTGTATGGCCGCAAGTGTAGAACACCTTTGTGTTGGTATCAAAATGGAGAGAATTTGTTAGTAGGACCAGAACTTCTGCAACAGACGACCGAGAAGATCAAGCAGATCAGGGAGAAAATGAAGACTTCTCAGAGTAGACAGAAGAACTATGCAGATCAAAGGCGCAGAACTCTGGAATTCAAAGAAGGAGACCATGTATTTCTGAGAGTTACTCAGACTACGGGAGTTGGTCGAGCAATCAAGTCAAAGAAGCTTACGCCCAAGTTCATTGGACCTTATCAGATCACTCGTCGAATAGGGCCAGTCGCCTATCAAGTTGCACTACCTCCATTTCTATCGAACATTCATGACGTATTCCATGTGTCACAACTGAGGAAATATATTGCGGATCCGACACATGTTATCGAACTGGATGACATTGAGCTGAAGGATGATCTGTCTTTCGAGACACCGCCAATTAGCATTGGTGACACCAGGATAAAGCAGTTGAGAGGAAAAGAGATCGAGTTAGTGAAAGTCATTTGGAATAAAGACACCGATGAAACGACATGGGAGCTGAAGGAGAATATCCAAGAACAATACCCAGAACTTTTTACTGACTCTCGAAACTTTCTTTTTGGAGGGTAGTAATGTAAGACCCAAGTTTTAAACTTATGTCAAGAGAATAAAATTCTTATTCGCGATTAGGGTTGATGTATCGTGAAGGGAAACCTGAACAAGAGTTTACTAAATGAAATAAATTTGTGAAGGAGGAAGTTCAGGAAAAGTCTAAGGATTTCATCAAAATCGATAAAAGGTATAGCACGATCGATATACGCTTAAACCTAGGGCATAAACCCTAGTAAATAGCTAGTTTTCACTTAAAGTCACGATGGAAATTAATTCCAAAAATCTTCAGAGAAATGTTAGAACTTCTCTTATTCCTTATACGACAATCGTTTCGAGGCGAAACCCTTGGATCTACGAACGTCCGATTCCAATCCTCGGAAGTTTGCCGAAACTAAAACCCTGATAGTTCAAAACCCTAAAATCAACCGACAATGAAGACTTTTTCTATTCGGAGCCTCAAATGAAGATTCCACTCGCGGAAACCCATTTCTCTTGATGATTTCAATCTTTCTTCAGAAGGAAGTTTTCTCTTCCGACATTCAATGCAAAAAGTAACTTATCGGGTAAAATAGTTTTACACCGACTTTGCATTAGTCACCTAAAATACAAGGAAACCTCTTTTGAGTTTTGGAATTATGTCGCCAAAACCTATCTTAGAATTCACGGAGAATGAAGCCGGAAAAATCGGAATCGCGAAACTTTCATTTTCCCGCGTTTTTCCATCCTCTATATATAGCAAGAAAATGAGAAAAAATGGCAAAACTTACCATTTTCTCTCTCAAGGCCGCGAGCTTCATTGGAGGAGGAGGAAGAAGAGATTTTCCTCATTTCTTGCTTGATCGTTGATTCAACAATTGCTACTTCAAGGTATCGAGGTATAGTCGCTAATCCTTACCTCTGATCGTCTTTTCCATAGCTTTTCTCTATGTCTTTCTGTGCTCCTAGTTTTGAGGTTTTTGCAAAACTATCCTGATAACTTCATTTTTCTATCTAAACATCTTCCCTACGTGCCCAAGAGCATGTTTAGCTAATAATACTGCGCCGATTCTCGAAAAACTACCGTCGAGTTTCAATTCTTCTTAAAATACCCATTTTGGGGCAAAGCTTCGTCCTTTGGGCTGAAAACTATCGCCTTAGCTTAGTGCTAGTAGGATTAGTTGTCATAAACGTCGTTGGTGACGTCCCCATCCAATTTGCTTTTCGAAATTTCAGTTTTGAAATTCTGAGCTAAAATATTGACCAAAATACCCCTGCGACAGTTTTCGATCCGATAATTTTTCCGAGTTTAGAATACCCTTAGTTACGACTAATAATAACCTAGGAACCAAGTTTGATCGAAGAAAAATCGACCCACGTAATTACCAATAGTGGCCAAGCACCCTAGGGGGGGAGGAAGAAAATTCTTGTTTCAAAAACTTGTCCTTTCGCGCTAGTTTATCGTACCTCGGAGTATATGCTACTTCGTGTAACCTTAGTGAGTATTGATTACTGAGTTTCTGATAGTTTTTGATGGAATTCTGTGGTTTTACTCTAAAGGTTCTTTTGAGGAATTCTCTGAAGAACAAGGAGCTGGTTGTGAAGGAACTTTCGAGGACAATCCTGGAGAATCAACAGGTGAGGGCTACTCACTGAATCCTTAGTTAATGCTTAGGTGTCGATGCTTTCGACTTGATTTACTTTTTATGCACTTGTTTGTGTTTGACTGGAAAAATGTTTTCTGAGGCTTCGGCTGACAATGTAGATGATTCATCTACTGACTGTTTTTGAGATTGAATTACATGATACGTGCTAAGTGGGTAATCTAGGATGTGTGATGCATGCTTTATATGCTAAGTGCTACGTGATTATTCTAGAATGTGTTGATATATGACATGTTTGTTGACTGTGTTGATTTAACTATGTCTTTTCACTTATATCTGTGATACTGAGGAGTGAGAATAACGGGCAGGTCATGCCGATTTTATTTCGAGTTTTTGGGGAAAGTTTGATAGGACGAACGAAGATTCGGGCCTTGTTATGGTTATAGTGGATCGAGACATTCTCGGGGAGTTAATTGGGATTATGGGATGTTGAAAACTCAAAAGATTTGCGATAAGACTAAATGGAAATTATTTTATAAGGAAAATTCATAAGACATTAAACAACCTCTAAATCTTCAAATAATGATAACAAACTCGAAAGGAAGCTTATGATTCAAATCTTAGTTTTGGAAAATGAGAAGTGTCGTCGGATCCAAGTGTTGAGAAAATTTGTAAGTTCTGAGTATGTTGATACTCCTTCGCTCTTTGAGCAGTTTGTTTAGCCATCCAAGGGATGAGCCGAGAAGCTTCACTGAGGCGTGAGACCTTGTGAATGCGTGATACTTCACTGAGGCGTGAGACCTTGTGAAAAGCATGGATCTTCACTGAGGCGTGAGACCTAGTGAATAGCATGGAACTTCACTGAAGCGTGAGACTTCGTGCAAGTGTGTAAATTCACTGAGGCGTGAGACCTCGTGAGAGCATAAAACTTCACTGAAGCGTGAGACTTCGTGATGGTGTGAGGCTTCACTGAAGCGTGAGACTTCGTGAGAGTATTGATGACTCAAAGAGTTATCGTGAGTGATTGCACTCATTTTACGATTAATTGTATTTTGTCGCAGAATCGACTTTTACCTTAAGGTATGCTTTTAGAGACAATAAGTTAGCTAGAACACGTGGCGACGTGTCGAGTGAGGTCGGAGACGTTGTTTGGCTAATCACTTTGCATTCATGCACACATTTTGAGGTATTAACACGAGACGGACTTCGGACCTCGGTGGATTCCAAAATGGTCATAAGACCCGAATTTCCGCGTAAGAGCGCTATTAGGCGACTCTTAGTAGCAGACCGAAATGGCAGGCCTTCGGGTTTTATGCTGATCTGGCTACCTTTGTGTGGTGTAAGAGGCACGCGGGCCGAAATGGTCCCACCGTGGCTGGTGCTAGGGCTGATCCGTTGATGTCCATCCTTTCCGGAATGCATATTGGTTAACTGGGTTAACCGGCATCTGCATTTCATGCAACATGCATACTGACTTAGTTGCTGAGTGTGATTGATAATTGTTAATCCTATTTGATGCATGCTATTTGTTATTACTGTCGTTTATAGTCATTGTGGAATATGCAACCCTAGGATGCTATCTCTAGCTATAAGCCTAAGTGGCTAATCTCTTATCTGTATCTATTGGTGATTATTATTTACATAATTCCTTGGAGTTGACCCTCGCGTCTTCTGTGTGTGCTTTGGCAGACTACGCCCTTTGTCAGATGTCCATGGCGGACTGATTCACGATGGTTCACCCATCGGGGGGAACTAGGGTTGAGATGCTGGAACAGGAGCGCATCGCGGTGGCGAGAGGAGGACGGATGGTGTACATAGACTTGGTCGTTCTGGATTCAGATTCGGACGACGATCATGCTAGCATGTAGGTTTTAGTGCTGGCGTGAGCTCCTCGAGATAGGATTAGTGTAGGAGTAGAGTCTTAGCTCTGACCGTCATTGTTTTCTTTGGGGACAGGGTAGTTTCCCACCGATAGCTTTTGTGTGGTTTCTCTACGGAAATCACAGTGAGTTGGTTGGACTAGGGGGTCTTGTTTTAGGCTATCTGGGCTGACTTATTCGCATTTTGAGGGTTTGTGTTGCGGACACTTAACCTTTCCTTTTGGATTGTACTTATTGCCTACGGGCGTTACTCTCTTTTACTTTCCGTCACTGGAGGTTTACTCGTGACGTGGTTTACTACTTACAGCGGGGGCTGTATTTTTATTATGTACATTAGGCATGTTATCTTTCGCATTAGAGTTTTATTTATTTCAGTCTTGTTTATATTATCGACGAAAAAAAAAATATTCACGTTTTTCCGCATTCATTTCTTTTTGGTTACTAAAGTGTCGCCACCGAAATCGTGGTGTTACAAACATGATCGATCTCAAGAGGACTCGGTGAAGTATTAATTGATAATATAGTAAAACAAAGCAATTAAAAAGGGAGTTTGGTTGATTTGATTGTAAAGTAAGCAAACAGAAATTAAAAGAGATTTAATCAGATAAGAGAAAGTGTTAGTCATCAGATTATAACATTCAAGTGCAACAAACCTTCATTGGTTACAAAAGATTAATTCTTCCTTATCAATTCCCTAATTCGTGAGAACTAATTAACTAAGCGGAAATTAATTCACAGTTTCCTAAACTAAGCGATTAAGAAACGGTTACGAACTAACATGAACTAAGCGAACATGCATCAATGCATCAACTCTTATTTCTAAAACTATGGAATTAAGCAAACCCTAGATTAGAAATAGATATGAAGAGAATTAATAAAGAAGAAATTTGCATTAAGAATAGAACCTCAAGTTTGCAAACACAAGAACATTAAAAATCCTAAGACTAACTAGGGAGCTTAGCAACTCATATTAGAAAAGAGGGAGAGATATAAGAGGGGAGAAGGTGAGGTGGTGTGATGGTGGTGAGGTGGTGTGGTCATGACGTTTGGTGGTGAGGTCTAACAAAAGCCTAAACTCACTTATTTATACTAATAAATAAACTTGTTCATCAAGTAACAATCCTTGTTATCTAAATCTTTTCTAAATCTTCACAAAATCGGGCCCACATAAAGGAGTAAGCTGCTGAACAATCAGGCATTCGCGGGTCCCACAAGAAGTAGGAATCTTCAATTAAGGTAAACATGAGAGTTGTAACTCTTTAAGTCAGCTTCGCGGGCCTTCAATCGGATCCTAATTCGGAGTTCTGTAGCCCAAGATATGATCATTTTAGTGCAGACTGTTCCAGACTCGCAGGATTAGCAACAGCAACTTTGTGAGGCCATTTTGATCATGTTAGAAGCTTTTTCTCGAATTTTGCTGAACATAAAAGTTGTAGGGCTTCAAGTTATCTTTCCGACGACATATTATGCATCCTATGTAGATATTTATAACTCCAGATTCAACCTGTTCTAGCAAAACAGTCACAGAAACTAAAAGTGTAGAATTAAGCTCTTTTCCATGAATAATCCAAATAAACACTAATGGTCAAAACATGGCTAAGTCATAACAATTAAGCACAAGAATGTACATAATGAAGCTTAGAAAGACAAACATAAAGTGCATCAATTATACGCTTATCAAATTCCCCCACACTTAGTCTTTTGCACTCCTGGGCAAAACTTAACTTCAAAGAAGAATCAGAAAATCACTTATGATAACATGTACTTCCTAAAACATAAAAACTCAGCTCACACTTATCTTTGAGAAGTAGAAATTCAGGTTTATGAGCAAGAAAACAACCACTTTAATTTTCACAGAGATTAGACAAACAAGAACTCCATCACCTACATTCCAAGCCAACAAGAATTGCAAATTGAACATCAAAGTTGGATGCAAGTGTTATGCTCTCTACTCTCAAGTGTTTGGGCTTGTGTTTAATTTAAGCAACTCTCATCATCTCATGAAAATATGCATCTATCATAGGCTTGATAAGATTCTAAACATCAATTAAATTGAACAAATGCACACAAAAATCAAAGGACTTTTCAAGGTTGTAATGAGGCTAAGGTCAAGGAAGGATTTATGAAAGATATTCAGAGTTAAAACCTTAGGAAAAATAAGAGCAATGAGGAATAATTCAAGTTAAACCTACTCACACCCCCAAGAATTAACACATTCTTCCTTTTCACAGCTTTCTTTTTACAACTTTCACTTCCTTTTCTTTTTCTTTTACGATGAGTATCTTCCTTCACTCTATAACTTCTCTTTCTTTTTTTTTCCTTTCATTTTTTGCATTTTTTTTCTTTTCAGCATTTCCATTTTTTTTTCTTTCAACTTTTTTTCACCTTGCTTACAATTTATCCACAAGGAAGGTACTTCTATTGAGCAATTTAGACCATGCATTCAAACAATTCACCCCCACACTTATTGAATACTACTCATTCCCAAGACAATTCCAAAGCTCTTACATTTCCTAAGGTAAGGTATCATCATTGTTTTTCACTTAGGCTTGTAATGAGCTGCAAAAGAATGGAGATATTAGGCTCAAAGGGGTTAAAACAAAGGTTATAACATGTAATGGTAAGCTTTTTAGGCCAGTAGCTTATTGAAAAAAGAATGCCTTATCACTTCAATGTATGCACATGAACAACAATTTCAGTCAGAAACAAGTCAAGTTCTGCAGTGCATATAAACATGAGAAAATCACACAAGAAAGAAGAGAATTATGGCAAAGATATTACCATTCAAGTGTTTGGTCCAAAATCTCACAAGGTAGTCTCACATGGCAAGCATATAACACAACGAATCCAACAAATAAATTCTCAATGCAATATCATGATGGACTTAAAGTGCAAGCAACTTCATCCAAAAAGAGACTTGAAACTTAGCATAAAAGTGGTTATATTGCTCACAAACTCAGTATCTCTAAAACTCATTGAAAAAGTGTGAACTATTTTATTGAAAACAAGAAAAACAAAGCAAATAAATTAAAATTGCAAACTATCCTAACTGAGGTTCTACTATTCCTAAATAAGATTCTCCCCCCACACTTAAATCACACATTGTCCACAATGTGTAGCACAAATCATCAAATAAATTAGACAAGTGTAGTAAAAGAGAAAGGTTAGGAAAAACCAGGGATCAAGGGAGCTGGCGATGCATGAAACCTCGTAATGCTGTGAAAAAGCTATCACCTGGGTCTGGTGGAGGCCTTGCATTAAGCGGAAGCTCATAGTCTTGAGGCACAGCAGCAACAATCCATAAGTCGGGTGGCTTTGGAGGGATCTCATCTGCAACAATCTTAACAAACCCAAACTATTTTCTAGCACTTTCAGCACGACTCATGACAATGTTCAGTTTGAGTAAAAACTTTTTCCGAGCATGTGTACCACCTGAAATAAGAGTAAATGAAAAATCAGTACATTCAACAATCAACTCTTTGTCTGGTGGCTTTGGCAAGGGTTTCAAAAAGTAGTCCTCCATGGAAATTGACTCCTTGCAATCAACATAGTCTCCAATAAGCACAACTTTTTCAAAAATATCTAGATTAATTAAAGGCGGCTTATGTGGAAAAATTGCTAATTTAGATCCACATTCTACATCCATCTTCTTAACTTCATCCTTGCAAAATACTTCTTGAAATCATCCAACAACTTATTTTCTTCTTCACCAGGGTACATCTTCTCACTCTCATAAGTTCTATGTGCAAGAGGGAGATGTATTTCTTGTTGGTTAGCTTCATCATTAGAATCTGCAAAATCAAAACATGTTGGACTATCAACACTAGTATCACAAGCAACATTGACTTCAAGCTCACTAACATCACTAGAACCATCAGTGTTAGCATCAAGATGAGTATCAACATAAGAATTAACTTTATCATCTATCTCCGCATAAGAATATTAAAAATCCTAAGACTATCTAGGGCTAAGAAAATCCTAAGGTTCATCTTCTCGTGTTTTTATTTTATATCTATATCTTATATATCTATCTCATATCTTTTATCTCTATCTCCTATCTTCTAATTCTTTTTCCTATCTTCTATTTTTAGATCACTGTCTTTTTTTTTCTATATCTTTCCTCTCTTCTATATTAGTTTGTTATCTTTTCTATCTTCTTTCCCTTTAATATCATTCTTATTATTAATATTTACTATTCTTTGTTTTTTTATATACGTTGCTAACATTTTTTTTTTCAGATCTCGTTTTGTTTTTCTTTTACTAACATTTTTTTTTCTTCGTTACTTTTTTTTATTTTTGTTACTTTTTTCTTATATTCCTTTTATACACGTTTTTTTTTCCTTAGATTTATATTTTTTACTATCTGTTTGTTCTCTTTAATAACAAAAACAAGTGTTAGTCTGTGGAGTTTTCTGCAGTGATGGAAGCTAAACTTGATAAGCTTGAAGCCAGACTCGACGAGCTAATATTTTCTGTTACACAATTGTTGCTCAAGAACCATCAAGAGTTTGAGTCTCCTCAATGTTATCCACAAGAGAATTTTGAAAATATTTGGTGTGACTCACCTTGCTATTATCCACAAGGGCAATTCCAGCAGCCTATTTATGCACCACCATGCTACTATCCGCAAGAGGAATTTCAATATCCTTTTCATGATCTACATTATTCTCAAGACGAATTCCATCAACCTTGGAATGATCCACCCCAATTTTTGGAAGACCTTTCAAAGCAATATGAAGTAAATCAACTTGGTGGCAACTTGGTCTGATGATGATACAGAAGAGGAAGATGAACCTCAAGTCGTAGGTCTCACTGTGAAGTGCAACTCTGAAAGAGAGTCAAGTCATGGTGAAATATCTGAGGAGGAACTTGCTGAAACCTATAAAATTCTATTCAATAACTGGAAGGATGCATGTGAAAAATGAAAGAAATTGGAAGGAATTGTCAAGGATCTGGAGATTGAGAAGCAGAATTTGTTGATTATAAATGGCAATCTTCAAGAGGAAGTCATTGTGTTGAATTCAAAGATTGAAGGTATGATAAAATATGTTCGTACGTTGAATAAAGGAACTGATGTGTTTGAACTAATTTTGGAAACAGAGAGTGTGGCAAAGGATATGACAGGCTTAGGCTATGTTGAAGACCCTACAGCAGAAGAAAACAAAAAGATCAGTAACAAATTCATTCCTGCTGAAAAGAAGACTGAGTTCAAGATGTCAAACCGGATGTTACAACATCGCCAGATTCCTTATTCTTATCCTCCACCTCAGAAAGTGAGAAGCTCAAACTAGAGATATCATCACTGTGGTAAACATGGACATATAAGACCATATTGTTACAGGCCGTATGGAGCTCCTCAACATTGGAAGCTTACTCAGATGAACACTTATGCTAGTCCAAAAAGAAGATAGTGGAAACCTAAGAACAATGCCACAACACTAGTTGCTTACACATCTCTGAGAGTATCTTCTAAGGAGGATTGATATTTTGATAGTGGATGTTCCAGGCACATGACAGGTGTGAAGATGTATCTAGACAATATCAAGCCACATTCTACCAGTTATGTCACTTTTGGTGATGGTGCTAAAGGAAAGATCAAAGGATCTGGGAAGATAGTTAGTGGTAGCTTTCCAAATTTGAATAATGTACTAATGGTGGAATGATTGACTAAAAACCTAATCAGTATAAGTTAACAGTGTGACTTGGACTTGAATGTCTCATTCAACAAAGCTGGTTGCAAAGTTACTGATGAGAATGAGGAAGTGGTCATGACTGTAAGACCCCGTTTTAGGGCATATTATTTTAATAATAATATTATATAATATTATGGGAATTGTTTGTGTTAAATGTGATATGATGCCTCTAGAAAGGATAATTATTTTATTAGAGACATTATTAGACCTTAATAATATCTAGATGACGATGTACTCGTCATTACAGTCATATTGCTAGGTTTATTTTCCGACGACTTTTAGGTCAAAATCGGCCCTACGGCGGCGATGAGTTGGGGAATCGAGTCGACGAGGACGATTTCATGGGCCACACCTTATGGGGAGGTGCTGGGAATGATTTTAAGAATATTCCATGAGGGAATATTCCTTTGTTTTATTTTTGAAGGTTTTATTTAATATATCCCTACTTGCGTTGTTCTTCAAAAATGTGTTTTTTTTTTTGCTTGATGGATTGTTTTGTGTGCTGATTAGGGAAGCTTTTGAATTTTCAGATATTTGTGAAAGATGTTTGGAAGGAGTACACAAGGTGGCCATTGAACGACATGGAGGGTCAGTATAAATTCATGATTAAGCGTGTACAGTTTTGGAATGTGGCGTTTCATAACACTTCTCCTAGATGGATTCACTCTGTGTATTTAGATGCCATTGTTGCCTACTATGCAAGGTGTGTTATTGGTCCTCTTCTAATGCTTTTTTAACTTCATGATTAACTTTGATTAGTAATTTTGCTATCATAATCTAATTCAACTTTGTCCCTTATAAAGATGACTTATTGTAGATTTTATGTTTATCTGATACATTGGAGATTGGAGATGAGCGTTGATACTTATTAGGAAAAAGAGTCATATGCACCAAATCTATCTTCACCAACAAGTTGGCCCCTACTATTCTGGTATGTTAACCATTGCTCTTCTATGATTTATATGAAGTCATAACTCAGCGTTTAATGGTAATCTTTGTTCTTTTTGAAAAATGATTGGTTTGAACTTCTCCAAATACACATGCTGCCATGGTTTCTCTTACCTTCTCTGGCCAGCTGCTGCAGCAAAAGATGGAATGAATTGAAAGGAGCCATTGTAAGATCAAGTTTTGATATAGTAGTACAACTCTATGTTTTGATGATTACATATTAACTATTGTGTATGAACAATTATGGTACTCTAATGTTGTTTTCTGAGTGCTCTAATGACAGACTATGACTCTGGTCTTATTTCACATAATTCAGAAGCACAATGCTCAAAGAGTAACCTCTGCAACGCTTTCGCACTTACTATGTTCAATCTGAACAGTAGATTAAGCTTCAGAAGATTTGAAGATAGTAAAGCTCTGATATGGATTCAGTTCACTAGAAGCTCTGAAGGATCAGAAGCTCTGAAGGTCCAGAAGCTGAGTAGTGAAGATTCTGAAGTCCAAGAGTAAGCTGGCTCTAAAGACCAAGTACTTCTCCTCTGAATCCAGAAGCAGAAGGTACAAAGGTCAGAGGATCCAAGCTTCCTTCTGACTCTGATCACCAAGCTTCACAAGTTCCAATATGAAGCATCACTCTGATCAGAAGTCAACTAGAATAAAGGTCATGTCACTATCCAAAGTTCAAAAGAAATTGTACCATTCCTGACGACCTTACCTAATTTATTCAGCCACAGCAGAACCTGGAAAACCCAGATCTGCCCTCCAACGGTAGCATTCCATGCAAACTTCCAAACCTAATTCCTTGGAGTATATAAAGAGGCTGAAGATGAAAGATGTCGTCTGAAGAAACTTTGTTGAAGCTCACGCGAAATTCAAATATTCTCTCAAGCAATCTTTCTTCATATTGTACTAAGTGTGTTTACAATTAGCTTTCTAAGAAGCATTTCTTTGTAAACCCAAACTTTCAAACAATTGTTTGATTTTCCTTAAGGAGACCAAGGTTGGTCGGATCCTTGAGAAGACTAAGAGAGTGAATCTTAGTGATAGCTAAGTTAGTGTATTGTTAGTCACTTTGCAGGTAGCAAGTGCAGTTGTAACAAACTCTGATTAGTGGATTGCCTTCATTCTAAGAAGGAAGAAATCACCTTAACGGGTGGACTAGATTAGCTTGAGGGATTTATCAAGTGAACCAGGATAAAATCATTGTGTGCTTTCCTCAACTCTTATCTTAGCACTTTTATCTTTGGTGTTTGAAGAGATTTGTTAAAATCTCAAGTGAGAAAGGTTTTAGATTGAAAACGCTATTCAAACCCCCCCTTTCTATCGTTTTTCATACCTTCAATTGGTATCATAGCGCAAGTTCTGATTACCACACCTAACAGTGTTCAGTGATCCGGGCCGATGTGAAAAATTAAGATGGCTGCCACCATTGAAGCGCAAAAAGATGTCTACAGTGGAAAGCCTCCTATGTTCGATGGTCAAAGGTTTGAGTACTGTAAAGACAGGATTGAAAGTTTTTTTCTGGGCTTTGATGCAGATCTCTGGGATATTATAGTGGATGGCTACGAGCGTCCAGTTGATGGTGATGACAAGAAGATCTCCAGAACAGAGATGACTGCAGAGCAGAAGAAGCTTTACTCACTGCATCATAAAGCTAGAACTATTCTTCTCAGTGTTATTTCTTATGAAGAATATCAAAAGATCAAAGATCGTGAAAGAGTATCTTTGATTCCTTGAAGATGACCCATAAAGGAAACAAAAAGGTGAAAGAGTCAAAGGCGTTGTCCTTGATCAGGAAGTATGAATCCTTCCAAATGGAATCCAGTGAGTCCATTGAGGACATGTTCTGCAGATTTCAGTTACTCATTGCTGGAATAAGACCCCTCAACAAGAGTGATTGTCCTAAGTGTAAGACCTGAATTTACAGAACAAGTTAATTTCCGACTCACGCGTAGAATCAGTGTAAGTGTGACAGGAGTTTGCTGTTTGAGAAAGATTAATGAAGAAGAAAGTTCAGGAATTGCTTGAGGAACGTTGCGTAGTTGTTTTAGTGCGAGTCGTCTGCACACCTGCCTTATGGCGAGAGTGTCCAGAATAGGCTAATTTCGCTTTTAGAGCAACGTATTAAGTGAGATTTCAAATCCTTGGGAAAATAAAAGGTTCTCTTTATTTTTCCTTCGACCAGTGTTTCATTTCGGAACCCTGGACTGTACGCACGATAGTATTCACTTTTCGGAAGTCCGACGACGCTAATTTCTTTGCTTCGAAACCCTAAATTCAAGCGCTGGATGAAGACTTTTTCTATTCGGGACTTCTAACGAAGTTTCCGTCCGCCTTGCCAGATTTTTTTCGACGTTTCCAATCATTCTTCAGAACAAAGTTTTGTCGTCTGACCATCACAGCAAAAAGTAGTTTTTCGGGACAGATTAACTTATACCGCTTTTGGGATTTTAGATATCGTTTTTCCCAAATGTCAGAGATTTGTTTGGAGTTCTGGAATTCTGTCGCCAGAATCTCTCTTAGAATTCATAGGTGAACGTGCTGCAAAAATCGGAATCGCGAAATTTTCATTTTCCCGCGATTTCACCTGCCTATAAATAGTTAAAAATTCAAAATATCTTCTCATTTCTTTCCATCAAGGCCGCGAGTTGAGGAGAGGAGAAGGAGAAGAAAATTTTCGCCGAAACTTGACCGATCTTCGCGCAGTTCGTTCCTACTTCAAGGTATCGAGGTAACTAGCTTGATTCTTACCTCTGATCACTGTTTCTACTGCTTTTCTTTAGCTGTTTCTGTGCTCAAAGTTTTGAGCTTTTTGTTAAACTGTCAGTTTTTCCTGATTTCTCTGTTGGGGTATCTTCTCTACGTGCCCAAGAGCCTAAAACCTTCGTCAGTATTCGCCGATATGGATCGAGTTGTCAAGGATCTGAAAAACTGTTTCAAAACCCTTTTTGTCGCACATTTCGAAACTTTACTGTCGAAAAGTCGTAATCTGACTTCGTGCCTCTAGGATTTGTTGTTACGAATGTCGTTAGGATCATTGCTGTCAAATTTGTTTTCCGAAGTGATAACTTTGAGGTTTTGAGCTTTTATTTTGGACCAAAACGCCCCTGAACAGCCGTATTTCGATCCGATCGTCCGAAATTTTTTCCGACAGTTTCTTTGCCTTAGTTTTACCCTAAAACTACCTTGTAACAGATTAGATCGAAGAAAAAGAGCCGGAGCTCTTTTCTCTTTATGGCCGAGAGCTTAGTGTGTGGGGGAGGAGTTTTTCGTTTTCGAAAACTTGTCTTTTCGTAGCCGATTGTTGTATTCTGAAGCTTTAATTCTTTGTCTATCGTTAATTAACTGTATTGTGATCGAGCTAATCGATTTTGGTTGGATTTCTGCTTTGTTTTCTCCGAGGTTCAGTTGAAGGGACTTTGGATATTTCAGAGCAATCGTGTGAAGGATATTTGAACCACGAGACTGGAGCAGCTCGAGGTTAGGGCAACTTACTATTAGTTATGACTGCATGATAGGCGTCGATAAATTCGACTTATTCTTTATTTTGATATTGATTATGATGATGAACTGATGTTATGATGTTTTCCATAACTTATGATGTTGAGATGTTGTTGAATTGTGCGTTTTGACGCGACTTCGGAGTGGGGATTCATTGAACTGGTGTTATTTGATATTTCGGGTTGGGGAACCAACCCTAGGCAAGTTCAAACTTGGGTTTTGAGACTTAGCCATTTGTTCGTATTCTTAGACTTTCCCCGGAAATTTCTTTTGGGTGGTTTGTTTTTGGAAAACTTAGAATGAATAGAATTTCGAAAACTAAAGGCCTTAGAGAACTTAGTTTTCAAAGAATTAAACTCATAACCTGACTAATTCAATTTAAAACGTTTTCATTATTGAATGAACCATAGGGAACCTAAAGGGGAAAATGATTGCGAAAGAAGGGGAAAAGTCGTCAAGTCTTGAAGTTACTGGGAATTGGGGAAAGCCACTGAGGTGAGCTACGGTGATGATTGAAAGTCACCGAGTACTTTAGTACTCTTATTGTTGGAGTTGTGTTGTATTGACCGATACTAACTCTGGGTTTCGACATTGGGTCTTATTGTTGGAGTTGTGTTGTATTGACCGACACTAAACTCCCGAGTACTTTAGTACTCTTGTTGTTAGAGTTGTGTTGTATTGACCGACACTAACTCTGAGTTGTGTTGTATTGACCGACACTAAACTCTTGGGTTTTGGGTTTGGGTTTTAAGCTAAACACTTGTGTTGTGAGGACGATTCGATGTTTGGCTAACCATATTGCATCATGCATCATTTGGTGAAGAACGGGAATGCTTCACCAATGCATAATTCAATGAAGAACGGGAATGCTTCATCGATGGTGAAGAACGGGAATGCTTCACCAATGCATCATTCGACGAAGAACGGGAATGCTTCGTCAAGGATGAAGAACGGGAATGCTTCATCCATAGTGAAGAACGAGAATGCTTCACTAGTGGCGAACGGGAATGCGTCACAATTATCCGGATCATATTGAATTGCATTTCACGCATACATTCATCCTGACTGGAATTGTGTGCTGTTTGCATTACTGAATTATTGTTAGAGCCGATAACATGCTAGGAATATATTTTTATATATATATAATGACATATATATATATCCCCAATCACATGTTGTTTGTATATCTACTCTATTCTGTGAGTTGACCCTAGCGCCTTGGCTTTGGTTTCATGTTTGTGTTTGGGCGGTCGGCCTGCTGCCAGATGTCGACGGTGGACTGGGTTTCGATGGTCTCTCCCTCGGGGGGGATCAGGTTTGAGCTGGTTGATCGACATGCCCCCACCGCTTGGGTGATCGATCTTGTGGGTCATCGAGCGACGTACCGGGGAGGGGTCATGGAGGACCGGACTGACGAGCTTGGACGTCTGACGAAAGGAGTTTTACGACGCATGGAGCTGAGCTTCAACTTACCAACTTCAGTTCGCTGTGGACTCGGTACTGGGAGGGTAGGTTTAGGCATGCGTCATATTTTGTGTAGAGCTCTGATTCGTTTTGCTTTTGGGGACAGGGTAGGTTCCCGACGCATGACTTTTCGTGTGGTCCTCTTACTGAGGGATCACAGTGAGTCAGTCGGACTGTAGGGGCCTTTGCTTAGGCCATTTTGAGGCCGACTTTCTCCTAGTGGATTGTAATTATAACCTTCTCACTCACACTTCTGGATCAGTATATATTTTCCTACAGGCACACTACTTTGGAGTCACTGCGAGTGCGCGTGACGTGGGAGTGCAGCTGATGCTGTACATGTGTATATATTTGTATATCGGTTAGTTTAGTTTTGGGTTATGTTTTTATTTTCTATCGCTTTAATTAAAAGGAATCAAACGGAAAAAAAAATACCTGTTTTTCGCGTAGAGTTTATTTTTGGTTACTAAAGTGACACCTGGAAATTGGGGTGTTACACTAAGCTGAAAAAGGACAAGAAGCCAAAGAAGCATTTCAAAGCTAAGAAATGCCTCATGGTGACTTTTGATGAATCAGAGTCAGAGGATGTTGACTCTGATGGAGAAGTTGTTGAAGGACTCATGGCTATTGTCAAGAACAAGGAAGCAGAGTCAAAAGAAGAAACAAAGTCTGAATCTGCATCAGAGGAAGATCCAGACTCTGACGATGAAAATGAGGTATTCGCTTCTTTCTCAACCTCTGAACTTAAATGTGCTTTGTCTGATATCATGGATAAATATAACTCTCTCCTGACTAAGCATAAAAAGTTGAAAAATGATTTTTCTGCTGTTTCTAAGACTTCTGTTGAACATGATAAAATTATTTCTGAGTTAAAAGAAAATAATCATGCTTTAGTAAACTCTAACTCTGTGCTTAAAAACCAGATCTTTAAGTTAGAGGAAGTTGTTGCTTGTGATGCCTCTGATATTAAAAATGAATCCAAATATGAAAAATCTTTTCAAAGATTCCTAGCTAAAAGAGTAGACAGAAGCTTGATGGCTTCAATGATCTATGGCGTAAGCAGAAATGGAATGTGTGGCATTGGCTATTCTGGACCCAGTAGAAATGAGCCTCTTATGCCTAAGACTAAACCTCTGTATGAACATTTTGTACCCTCTGGTACTATATTGCCTGAACCATTGTCTGTTAAAATTGCTGACCCCACTCGTAAAAAGGGAACTCTCTCTATGCTTAAATGTCATGCTCAAATTCCTTTACATTATCATGTTGAGAAACCCAAGGTTGTCAGAACCTCTAGGATAACTAACAAGAAAGGACCCAGAAAATGGGTACCTAAGGATAAGATTATCTATGTTGCAGATATCCTTGATCGCTCCACTGAAACACCAATCATGGTATCTGGACAGTGGATGCTCTCGTCACATGACGGGAGAAAGGTGTATGTTCCAAGAGCTAAAACTTAAGCCTGGAGGCGAAGTTGGCTTTGGAGGCAATGAGAAGGGTAAAATTGTTGGTTCTGGTACTATTGGTGTTGATAATAGTCCATGCATTGATAATGTTCTATTGGTAGATGGCTTAAATCATAACTTATTGTCTATAAGTCAATTAGCCGACAAGGGTTATGATATAATCTTCAATCAAAAGTCTAGCAGGGCTGTAAGTCAGATCGATGGCTCTGATCTGTTTAACAGCAAGAGGAGGAACAACACTTATAAGATCAGATTATCTGAGTTGGAAACTCAGAAAGTAAAGTGTCTTCTTTCTGTTAATGAAGAGAAATGAGTATGTCATAAACGGTTAGGGCATTCCAGTATGAGAAAGATTTCTCAGCTGAGTAAGCTTGACCTTGTCAGGGGCTTACCCACTCTGAAGTTCTCTTCAGATGCTCTTTGTGAAGCATGTCAGAAAGGAAAATTTACAAAAGTCTCTTTCAATGCAAAGAATGTTGTTTCCACCTCAAGGCCGTTGGAACTTTTGCATATCGACCTTTTTGCACCAGTGAAAACTGAGTCTATAGGTGGCAAAAGATATGGGATGGTCATTGTTGATGACTATAGCCGCTGGACATGGGTAAAATTTCTATCCCGCAAGGATGAGTCTCATTATGTGTTCTCTACCTTTATTGCCCAAAGGCAAAACGAGAAGGCTTGCAGAATTATGCGTGTCAGAAGTGATCATGGTGGAGAGTTTGAGAATGACAAGTTTGAGAGTCTGTTTGATTCCTATGGAATTGCACATGATTTCTCTTGTCCTAGAACTCCTCAACGGAATGGTGTTGTTGAGAGGAAGAATAGAACTCTTCAAGAGATGGCTAGAACCATGCTTAAAGAAACTGACTGAGGCTGAGGCAGTAAACACAGCATGTTACATTCAGAACATGATCTCTATCAGACCAATTCTGAATAAGACTCCTTATGAATTGTGGAAGAAAGTAAAACCCAACATTTCTTACTTTCATCCTTTTGGTTGTGTTTTCTATGCTCTGAATGCTAAGGATAGATTGCATAAGTTTGATTCTAAATCTTCTAAATGTCTATTACTTGGTTACTCTGAACGTTCTAAAGGCTTTAGAATTTATAATACTGATGCTAAAACTATTGAAGAATCTATTCATGTTAGATTTGATGATAAGCTTGACTCTGATCAGTCAAAGCTAGTTGAAAAGTTTGCAGATACGAGTATAAATGTTGTTGATAAAGGAAAAGCTCCAGAGGAAGCTGAGCCAGAGGAAGACTCTCTAGAGGAAGTTGGTCCCCTCTGATTCACAGCCTCAGAAGAAGAGCAGAATTGTTACCTCTCACCCTAAGGAGTTGATTCTGGAAAACAAAGATGAATCAGTCAGAACCAGATCAGCATTCAGACCCTCTAAAGAGACTCTGCTTAGTCTGAAGGGACTGGTATCCTTAATTAAACCAAAGTCAATTGATGAAGCTCTTCAAGACAAAGACTGGATTCTGGCAATGGAAGAAGAATTGAATCAATTCTCCAAGAATGATGTTTGGAACCTTGTCAAGAAACCTCAAGGCGCTCACATCATTGGAACCAAATGGGTTTTCAGAAACAAGCTGAATGAAAAAGGAGATGTAGTCAGAAACAAAGTAAGGCTAGTTGCTCAAGGCTACAGTCAGCAAGAAGGAATAGATTATACTGAAACATTTGCTCCAGTAGCAAGATTGGAAGCTATCAGACTACTGATCTCATTCTCAGTGAATCCCAACATAATTCTTCATCAGATGGATGTTAAGAGTGCCTTCCTGAATGGATACATCTCAGAGGAAGTGTATGTGCACCAACCTCCTGGTTTTGAAGATGAGAAGAACCCTAACCATGTTTTCAAATTGAAGAAATCTCTCTATGGTCTGAAGCAAGCTCCCAGAGCATGGTATGAGAGACTTAGCTCATTCCTTCTGGAAAATGATTTTGTAAGGGATAAAGTAGATACAACTCTCTTTTGCAAAACTTACAAAGATGATATCTTAATTGTGCAAATTTATGTTGATGATATTATATTTGGATCTGCTAATCCATCTCTCTACAAGGAATTTTCTGAGATGATGCAGGCTGAATTTGAAATGAGTATGATGGGAGAACTCAAGTACTTTCTGGGAATACAAGTTGATCAAAAACCAGAAGCTACTTACATCCATCAGAGCAAGTACACAAAGGAACTTCTGAAGAAGTTCAATATGACAGAATCAACAATTGCTAAGACTCCTATGCATCCTACATGCATTCTGGAGAAAGAAGATGTCAGTGGAAAAGTATGTCAGAAGCTCTATCGTGGAATGATAGGTTCACTTCTATACTTAACTGCTTCTAGGCCAGACATTCTGTTTAGTGTACATTTATGTGCTCGATTCCAATCAGATCCTAGAGAAACTCACTTAACTGCTGTTAAGAGAATTCTCAGATATCTGAAAGGTATCACTAACCTTGGCTTGATGTATAAGAAAACATCAGAGTATAAGCTTTCAGGTTACTGTGATGCTGATTATGCTGGAGATAGAACTGAAAGAAAGAGTACTTCTGGAAATTGTCAATTTCTGAGGAGTAACTTTGTCTCATGGGCAAGCAAGAGGCCGTCTACTATTGCTTTATCCATTGCAGAGGCAGAATATATCTCAGCAGCTATTTGCAGCACTCAGATGCTCTGGATGAAACATCAGCTAGAGGATTATCAAATCCTTGAGAGCAACATTCCAATTTATTGTAATAATACTGCTGCAATCTCACTCAGTAAGAATCCAATCTTACACTCAAGGGCAAAACACATTGAGGTAAAGTATCACTTTATTAGAGATTATGTTCAGAAGGGCGTACTTCTTCTGAAGTTTATTGATACTGACAATCAATGGGCAGATGTCTTTACAAAGCCCTTAGCAGAGGATAGATTTAATTTTATACTGAAAAATCTGAATATGGACTTTTGTCCAGTATGAAGATGGATCAGAACCTCTGACTATGATGCTTCCTCATCAGAAGATGTCTAGTTCAGAAGGTAACTTTGTCAGATGCTAAGTTCCCATTGGTGCTTACTCTGAAACAAGACAGTAAACGTGTGTCAGTTCATTCTGATGCCTCGTTCCTTGTGCCCTCCGGATAATCTGTTGTAATGAATGTAGATGTGCTTATTCTCCACTGTGTGTTTTGAGTATTAACTGTTCATAATGATGTCTTTAATTTTTAGCCGTTGATTTTACTTTTGTTTTACAATCAACAACGGTTACTTTCTAAAAACCACTACGCACACACATTTTCCATCACTCGTGTTTTTCGCTTCTCTCTTATGTTTGCAAAAACCCTTATCTTCTTCAATTCTCTCTCTCTCGTTCATCCCTCTTCTACCCAAGCCTCTAACCTTCAACTATGGTGAGATCTAAAAGAGCTGATTCCGGTGAAAGGGCTGATTCCGCCGATGGAAGAGTGTTCCCAAGGATGGTTGTGGGTCTTCCAACAGGGCAAGTAGGTCATGTTCTTCGTCCCAGATCGACAGAGGGTGCTCAAGCACAAGTTTAAGATGCCGAGGATGTTGTTCCTTTGTCTCAAAGGAGTTGTGCAATTACATGCGTCTTCCCTCCAGAAGAACTTCAAGTTCTTGCTGAATGGCGCTTCGACCTAGACAAAATTGCTGCTAATGGGGTCGATTTGCGTCCTGAAGTACAGGCTCAAGGCTGGGAAGGATATTTCAATAGATTACATGGTCCAGTCTATGACAAACTGGTGAAGGAATTCTGGAAGCATGCTGATTGGAATGAGTATCAGATTGTGCCCTTTGTTCTGGGAAAAAGGATCATCATATCAGAGAAGTCTTTTGTAAGACTTCTGGGTGCAGATACAAGTCGTGGCTACAGATTTCAGATGCAAGAGTCAAAAGTCAAGACAAGTACCAAGGAGAAGGTCAACAAGGCTTTATACTCTACATGTAGATCGGGCAAAACTGATTGCAAGACAAAGGATCTTCATCCTGACCTGAGAATCTGGCATAAGATCCTCTTGAACTGCATAAATCAAAGACCAAAGGGAAGCTCTCCAGATTACATCAATTTCACTCAGAAAGTGATGCTTTTCTTCATCAAGGAGCACACCAAAGTCTGTCTGCCTTACTTTCTATTCTCCTATCTGAAGGAATGCATCATAAAGTCAATGACTACTGCTTCACCAAATTCTGCCATCAAATACATACCTTTTGGCATATTACTATCTGACTTCTTCATTGAGAGCAAACTGATATCTGCTCTGACCAAAGCTAGATGCACTGAAGACCTAACAACAATTGTTGGATATGTCTTCACTCCTACATCAATGAAAAGAATGGGCTTGGTGGAAACAAAAGTTGAGGTTAACCCTGCTACTGCAAAGTCAAGAGGAAGAAGAGTCCCTCTGAAGGACTACCCTCTCTGGTCAAAGGCTGATGATCCAGAGGCTATCAAGTACTATCTTGATGATCTGAAGCAGCAAGGTTTTGTGATTGATGTGGATGAATTCTTCAGAAATCTTCCAGAACCTCCGGACTTTGAGTCTCCCAGGAAGAAGAAGACCAAGAGAAATCAAGTGGAACCCTCAGAGACACAGGATCCCTCTGATGGTGGTGATAATGATGATGATGAACCACCACCTCAGAAGAAGGCAAAGAAGGTCAGAATTGCAACGCAAGTCATTCATCTGGAACCAACTCTGGAGCCTACTAAAGCTGTAATCTCTACCAGAGTCACAAGATCTGCAGTCAGAGCTTCAAGAAAGTTTATTTCTCTTTCTGATGATGATGATTTAAATCTGTTTGATGCAATTCCTTTTGTTTCCAACCCTGAACCCACACAAATTGATCAATCCACTTCACACAATTCACCACCTAGGGCTTCATTCTTTCAACCCTCCATTGAGGAAGAACCCCTCTGGAAAATGCTCCAAACTCCTAAGTCCACTACACCAACCTCACCCATTATCCTTCCATACACTCCACAAACCTCTGAACCACAGGATTCTGAGACACAAGCTCTAGAGATACCAACCACTGAAAAGTCTAACTCTGAGCCTCAACCATCTGATCACTCACATCAGGAACCCTCTGATAGAGAAATTCTCTCTCCTACTCCCTCTGTCTCTTTTCCTACAAATGTTCCATTTTCCTATCCTTCAAATAAATCTGAAGCCTCTCGCCAATTCTTTCAAATTGCCAGAGAAAGAATTTCAGAACTTCCTGAACATTTCTTAAATCTTCCAAGTCCAAACCGCTACTCTGGACCAAGACCAGAATCTCTGACTGCTCCTGACTTTTCAATCCATGCAGTCCCTCTGTCTTCAGTACCACCTCTTTTTCCTCCACCTCAAAATGAAAACTTTGTCTCTGACCAATCTCCGAATCCTGAGACTGAAGTTTCTCATCCAAACCCGGAGTTCAATACCTCTGAACCCCAAACTGTGCAAATTGGTTCTCCTCATGGTGTTTCTGAAGCTACAAGTAGCAATCATCCTTCTTCACCTGAAACCTATCTCTCCATTGTTCCCTATACCCAACTCAGACCAAACACCCTGCTTGATTGCATCAACTTATTTAATCATGAAGCATCTTTAAGGGTTCGCAATGTGCATGGTCGCACTGACTTCAGTGAGAAACCAGACCTGGTTGCTGAAGACTGAGATCGTCTTTGCACTTGGATGCTTGACCAAGCAGCAGTGATGCTGGGTTTCCTTACTGCTGAAAGGGATCAAAGAGTTGAAACTGCTAGCCAGCGTTTCAGAAGAAGAGAAGCACTAAATGAACAAAAGTTGAGAAATCAACTTCATGCTGCTATTGAAGAAGCACGGAAAAAGAAAGAACAAGAAGAAGAAGCTGCAAGGTTTGAAGCAGAACAGCGTGAAGCTGCAAGGTTGCAAGCTCTGGAACAAGCAAGTAAATTACAAGCTGAAGCTGAAGCTGAGGCTCTTAGAAATCAAGCACTTGGAATTATTCCATTTACTGATGTTGCCTCCACATATGCTCAAGTTCCTCACTCTGATCAAGCTGTTCCATCTGCTTAAGCTCAGTCAGACTCAAGACTTGATCTCATTGAACAAAGACTTGACTCTCAAGAAGCTCTTCTTCAGAGTCTTAAAGAGATGTGCACAGAACTTCTGAAGAGAACCAACAAGCCTTAGTTTTTAGGAACTCTCTTTTATTCTTTTTTCCCACTATGTTACTATGTTTTCGTATTTAACTATGTTTCTTTTATCAGACTATCGTTTTTCTTTCCTATGTGCTTGCATAATTACTTGTTTCTCATTATTTACTTTTTACTCATACGCATTAATCAACAAACGAGTTCTTTTTTATTAATAACATCATTCATACATTGCATTAATACATTTTAAAAGGAGGATTTTTCCTCAATGATCTACATTGCCTACGCATCGCTGCTTTCTCAAGCTCCAACTGATGCTGCCTATGTTCTAAGTGGACCAAGCTCCGGCGCAGCTCCTGCCTCTCAGGTCCCTCCGCCATAGTCTCCAGAGCCGCCTCTGCTGCTCTGATCTCTTCATAAAGGTCCAGCTCCTTCTGGAAGAGTTCTTGCATTTCCTCCACGAATATGAGGAAACCTCTGAGGATGTTGTCCATCTCTAGACTCAAACTCATCCCCAGTAGCTGGTTTGTCAGACTATAGACACTCGGCTTCTCTGGATGGCGCACGTTGATGAAGAGATCTTCATCAAAAGCTTTCTTTCTCAATTGCTCGATGCATGCTATGAAGGATGTCATTGCAATATTGAATTCAAGTCAAAACGAGATGTGAAGACTATTATGCTTTAACTGATATTTATAAGCTCAACTCAGTCTCCAGAAGTTAATGATGAAGCAGTTTCTCGAGGATCGTTTATTGGTAACAGATGTTTACCTTTAATTCCTTGGCCGGTGGTAAACGTTCCACTCTTTCATTTAATCTTCTGCATACTCATTAATTAAATATGTTTTCTTTAATTTTTTATTTTTTTTTCTTTCTCCATCTTTTTAAACTTAGTCTTTTTCTAAGGGGGAGTACCTTGTACTTCAAGCTAAGTTTTTCACACCCCATGCTTTTTGCTTATGACAAAAAGGGGGAGTATACAACCAGTTTTTGATGTGTACTGCGCTAGTGTGATTTCTTTTACTTTTGGAGAAATTAAGAGTTCCACTTTTTATGATCATAGATCTGTCCGTGGGCATTTGCAAGGAATACATTTTCACTTCTTCTGAAGTGATCATATGCTAAATTGGTTGACTCTGATACTTTTACCTTGCTCTTGACTCTGAATATTTATGCGCTATGATATTCACATATTATCTATGTCATAAATTCTCACTCTGAACTCTTCTATTATTCAGCTCAGAATCTAGATATTACTAATGTTTTCATTAAGTCTTAGATTCAGGGGGAGCTAAACTCAGAATCAATCTGTGACTTGGATTCAGAATGAGCAACATAAACCATTCACCTCAGGATAAGTCTACCTCTATTCTTTAAACTCTGAGTGAATTCAGTTTATTGTTTAAGAATTGTTCATCAAAATACTTGGTTTTGTCATCATCAAAAAGGGGGAGATTGTAAGATCAAGTTTTGATCTAGTAGTACAACTCTATGTTTTGATGATTACATATTAACTATTGTGTATGAACAATTATGGTACTCTAACGTTGTTTTCTGAGTGTTCTAATGACAGGCTATGACTCTGGTCTTATTACACATAATTCAGAAGCACAATGCTCAAAGAGTAACCTCCACAACGCTTTCGCACTTACTATGTTCAATCTGAACAGTAGATTAAGCTTCAGAAGATCTGAAGATAGTAAAGCTCTTATATGGATTCAGTTCACTAGAAGCTCTGAAGGATCAGAAGCTCTAAAGGATCAGAAGCTCTGAAGGTCCAGAAGCTGAGTAGTGAAGATTCTGAAGTCCAAGAGTAAGCTGGCTCTGAAGACCAAGTACTTCTCCTCTGAATCCAGAAGTAGAAGGTACAAAGGTCAGAGGATCCAAGCTTCCTTCTGACTCTGATCACCAAGCTTCACAAGTTCCAATATGAAGCATCACTCTGATCAGATGTCAACTAGGATAAAGGTCATGTCACTATCCAAAGTACAAAAGCAATTGTACCATTCCTGACGACCTTACCTAATTTATTCAGCCACAACAGAACCTGGAAAACTCAGATCTGCCCTCCAACGGTAGCATTCCATGCAAACTTCCAAACCTAATTCCTTGGAGTATATAAAGAGGCTGAAGATGAAAAATGTCGTCTGAAGAAACTTTGTTGAAGCTCACGCGAAATTCAAATATTCTCTCAAGCAATCTTTCTTCATATTGTACTAAGTGTGTTTACTATTAGCTTTCTAAGAAGCATTTCTTTGTAAACCCAAACTTTCAAACAATTGTTTGATTTTCCTTAAGGATACCAAGGTTGGTCGGATCCTTGAGAAGACTAAGAGAGTGAATCTTAGTGATAGCTAAGTCAGTGTATTGTTAGTCACTTTGCAGGTAGCAAGTGCAGTTGTAACAAACTCTGATTATTGGATTGCCTTCATTCTAAGAAGGAAGAAATCACCTTAACGGGTGGACTGGATTAGCTTGAGAGATTTATCAAGTGAATCAGGATAAAATCATTGTGTGCTTTCCTCAACTCTTATCTTAGCACTTTTATCTTTGGTGTTTGAAGAGATTTGTTAAAATCTCAAGTGAGAAAGGTTTTAGATTGAAAACGCTATTCAAACCCCCCCCCCCCCTTTCTATCGTTTTTCATACCTTCAACCATCTTTATTTGTAGATGATATTATCTACTGTGTCATGTTTTTAGACTCTGTAGGTGAACCATGGAACTGAACTTCTATTGATTTTTTGGGTTTGACCCAAGTTGCAGAATTAAATCATGCAATTTATATTGTGTTAGAAATATACTCCCTCCGGTCCTATTTATAAGCATGAAAGAGAAGAAAAATCTTGGTCATTTTTATAAGAACCAAATGAAAGTTTGAGCTATATTAATTAATTTTTTCCAATGATGCCCTTATTAATTCTAACTTGTAAAATGTGTCTCATTAATTATTCTCTCTCTTTCCCACTTTCCAACACTAATAACAAAGGGTAATTTTGAAAGTTTATTTTGATTTAAGACAAATTTAATGCATTTTATCTAGTTTAACTACATTTCTTAAACTATGTGAATTTTTTTTTTGTTGCTTATAAATAGGACCGGAGGGAGTATCAAATATGATAAACATTTATGTTTTTAAAAAAAGTTTGGATTGTTACGTATCGGAACTTGAAAGTCACATGTTAGGATGTAGTAGAAGGGTAAATTACTTAGGGACTGCTAGGTTAGTTTGGGGTTATTAATGTATTCTTGCCTTTTCAAATTTTCAGAGAAAATGGAATTTTTTTCTTATACAGATGAGTTGATAATGGTTTATGATTTGGTTAACTAGCTGATGTTTGCTTAGGTAGTGCATGACGTAACTTTCTTCTTTATTATAAGAAAAAATCTTTAACTAGTCTTGGGTTAATTGTAACTTAATTGTTCTTCCCTTTGAAATCACTGAATGGTTCTTATTATGGGATCAATTGATAAATGACATACGGGTCTTTAATTTGTAAAGAAAAAGCTTCCATATTAGTGTTTGATTGCTTTTTTTTTTTTCCAGATCCTACTAATTCTCTTCATCTTAAAATGTTTGCTCAGTTTTTTTTATTTAATTTGGCATTTCTTAAACTTCTTTCTATCAGGTACTTCAAGTAGTTTCCATATCCTGATGAAAAACATATAAAAGATTTGGGCTATGAGCTGGGTTCAATCATTTGCAAGTCAAGTTTTGGTTTCAAAAGAGAGTATGTAATGTACTGTGTGGAATTTGTGAGGGTTTGTAAATAATTTATAGAAAAGCGGTGGTGACAGTGGTAGAGAAATCTGAAAGAGATTTTGATGTAAATGGAGCATGAACTTGATTTTTTTCCTTATGGGATTGTACTTTTAATCCTTATCCTCATCATTTGAAATTTCCACTTTTAATATTATTTCTAAAACTTATGTCACTAACAAACAATAATTAGGTTTTGATGCAAAGTATATTCTTCATAATTGAGAATTAGGTAGTTGTTTTAAGAGTCTTCTATGCATAATTCAGATGCAAATAGTATGGGTAGTTTATTTCTCAATGTTGTTTCTTCTCTTCTTTAACTCTCTCCATTAGTTTATTTTGTATTTTTTACATAATTTATGTAATATTTTTTTTTTCAAAATTTGTAAAAGTTGTGTGAAAGTTTGGAGATAGTGTGATATTTGTCGTGGTTTTGTTTTGTTGAGTGCTCATATATTTTTAGTCTCTTAGTTCTAATAGGTAAAAAAGTTGGTCAATTTTGTTATGAATTATTGATACATGCCTAAATAATAAAACAAAATTCGCCGTGCAACGCACAGGTAAGAAACACTAGTATATAATTATATTAGATCACATGGTAAAACACTTTCACGAGGAAAAACATTTTACATAAAAGATAATTCATGTAAAAACTCATAATTTTTTTCTAACTCTTCATTCCCCTTCAACCCTTATGTCTCATAACTCTTACCACTTTTGCAACTCTTGGTAACAAATTTTCATCTAATTTAAATATGTTTTTCATACTTTTAAAAAAAAATTCACAAAATATTTAGGATTAAATATATATGAAGTAGTTTTTGTCAAATTTTGCAAGTTGTGTGATACTTATTGTGATTTTGCTTGGTTGAATACTCAATTTTGCGAGATCGTCAATTCATTATTACGTGCCTAAATAATGTAAGCTGTGCTGTTTGGATGTGGAAGCTACTGCTCATCTTCTGTTTTCATGTCCGATTCTGTTGGATATTTGGTGTGAATGTTACCGGTGGTTGGGTGTATGTACAGTGTTTGCCCAGGAATCCCATAGATCATTTGTTGCAAATTCATGTTGGCTGGGGTCAGAAACAACAGAGTGGCGCCGATTCAATTTGGTTAGTGGTGGTGTGGTCAATTTGGTTGATGCGGAATGAACTTATCTTCAAGAATGGGGTGATGAATATTCCTACAGTTATGGAAGTGATTAAATGGAGATCATGACATTGGATAAAGCACAAGACATGAAGGTTTAGCTGCTCTTTATTTGAATGGTCCTCTCACCCCGTTATCTGTTTGCAGGAATTATATTGTCAACCGACCTTGTAGTGTTAAGTGGTTTTCTGTTGTATTCAGGCTTGGGACTGTGGCTATTGATTTTGTGTGTCAATACTGGGAGAGAAAATTGAAAGGCTGGTTGTGTTTGCTTCGGTTGAATGGCAAGTACAGATTGTGTTACCATTGTGGAGATATTGTGGGTTGTCAGTAAGGGGGGGGGGGGGTGGGGTGGGGTATTTTATTTTATTGTCCTTCTAGTCTCTCTTTGATGTATTATGGGTTGAGTACCCTTGTACTCCCAATAATGCATTTTTTTGCTTATAAAAAAAAATGTGCCTAAATAATGAGATCAATATTCACCGTGCAACGCACAGGATAAAAACGCTAGTATATCTTTCAAAGCAGAACGAGATCACACCAATTCTGTTCATCTTATTGCTTCATATCCTTTTCTACACAAAACCACCCTTCTTCCAGATTTTGCTTTACTATCTCGCTTTCAATTGTTGCTTATGGGAGGAATTGATCTACAGTGACTCAACTATAACAGGATACTTGTTCCTTGGCATCCTTACAAGCGTTGGTTGAACAGAATTATCTTTCTCCAGAGGCTTCCACCTGTGACATCAATTTTCATTACATGCAATGGAACATTTAGTTTAAGCAAACAAAAAGAAAGTAAGTTGTTGTTTGGGTTTTATGTAATCCTTTGCTTGATTCTCATTTATTTTATCTCATCTTACTTGTATCTGGTAACAAGGTGATGGATAAAGACACAGATTTCAATCTTGGCAAGGTTCATTCCAGGACACATGCGTGGTCCACTACCAAATCCAAGAAAGGTGAATGGCCTTAAGGTTTCCTGAAATATTGAGTGAAATGATTACTTTTTGGTTCCATAGAAATGAAAGTAACTCCGCCTATTTTGCGTCATAGCCGGCCTTAAGCCCTAATAAAAGAGAAAAGTTGAGTTAGGTTTAAGGTTTCTCGCAAAATTGAGTGAAATGATCAATTTTTGGTACATAGAAATAAAAGTAACTCCGCCTATACTGCATCATAGTCGGCCCTAAGCCCTAATATAAGAGAAAAGTTGAGTTAGGTTTGCGGCAACCAATGTAAAACTAGCTGCATCTTTATGGATTATGTGATTTATATAGCGGACCTCACACTTAGTGGGATAAGACTTTTGGTTATGTTTATGTTCATGTTGAAACAAAAGTGTTAATTAGGAATCTCTGTGAGAAGGAACTTACACCAAATCTAGAGGGATCAAATTTCTCAGGATTTGGGAATACTTTTGGGTCATGGTGTATAGAAACAACATCTAGATTGATGGACCAACCTTTCTTGATTTTATATCCTGCAAAATTCAACATCAACGTTGTGGTCACAAACATTTCAATAAGACACGTACAAATACATCATATATGCTTAGTTAGTCATCTTGTAATGGCATACCATCAATTTCAAAATCTTGAGAAGCCTTTCTTGAATACCAAGGCAGTATTGTGGCTCTTCTAAGTGTTTCACTTATCACCTGAAACACAAATTATCAATAATATTGGTGAGCTATGAAAACTTGAAGTTAAGTACAAACTAAAATGCTAATGCTCACTTTGGCTGTGTAAGGCATGCTATTTACTTCAGACCATGTAAGATCTGTTTCACTCTTTCTGTTTGCAATAATTTCCCTGTGTTCCTCCTGCAAAACACCATGATGCTACACATTAAAATCTTCAACCACAGAAAGATGAAAGATGTAGGGTGTTTAATATTTAGAATCTGATCCAGACAAAAGAGCACTCATTGGAGCTTATTCAGTACTTTTTGTAGAAGATAAGCTTCAATGAATGTTATTTAGTCCGTATTCAAACAGGGTCTTACTCTCAATTGTTCTAGAACAGTTGGATTTTCTCCAAGAAATTTGATAAGCCAGGTAAGAGCAGCAGTTGTAGTATCATGTCCTGCAACAAGCAGAGTTAACACATTGTCCTTCAATTGATTATCAGTGAGTTTGTTTTCATCTTCTTCTCCACCAGATTCTCTGCTATGCTTCATAATCAGGGATTCTAAGAAATCCTGCTGAAACTCTTGGCCACTTCTTCTCTTAGAAATCACAGAATCTAACATTTCATACATCCTATCCCTAGCCTGTACAAGCATAACATTGCATCAGAGGAAAGGACAGTTCAATTATCTTCATATTTGAATCTAGGAACCTATTCAGTGCTCTATGGCTAGTTGTGTTCCTTTGTTACCTTGATACCGCGATAAAAAGCTGTCCCTGGAAGTTTAAAAGGCAATGAGGCGAATGAGGAAGAAATAATCTTGAAATTTGACCTGAACTTTTCTTGTTCCTCTCCGGTAGGCTCTAAGCTCATGATCATGTGTCCAATCACTTTTAAAGTAAACTGCAATGTTCAAATGATTAACTTAGTATAGAATACAATTGATAAAATTAACCCCAAGGGGTTGGTCGAGTAGGGAATGACAAGGCCTCGCATCTAACATGTTGCCGGTTCGAGCCCCACTCGTTCCCTTGAGATAAGGTAAATGTAAGTCTATTTTAAGTGCTCTTTGAGCCTGATAGTTTTCCCTCTCTTTGGCTGGGACACTATTGATTTAATTTATTTATAAAATTAAGAAATTTTCTATGTTTAATAAGATAATGACACTCAACTGTAGAAGCCTCTTCAAGAACAAGGACTTTTCTTCCTTGCCATTGATCTAATGTTTCAATTGCCTGAGTGTTGATAAAATGGAAATATTTTTTCAGGCCATCCAGTGACAAAGGTTCAGCAATCAGCCTTCTTATCCTTTTGTGTGCTTCTCCAGTGGTCTGAAGCAAGCTTGCAGGGCCTAGAACTTGCTGGCCAGTATAAAACAAATTCAAACTCACAAGCCCATCCTTCCCTGTTAACAATATCTTGCTTGCTTCTCTCCCAGTCATGAAGACGGTGAACCTCCCTAGGACAAAGCTCTTGAAAACCTTACCATATCTGCAAGAAAAAAATAGAAGTGTTCATAGTGGATAAAATCTCTGGCATTCTTTAGCACCAATATATTATGCTGTAACTAAATCCTTATTCCACTAGGTGAAGTCGGCAATATGACCACAGGCCCGTATTAAAGACATCAGCGAGCATTGGTGGAGGGAGGGGGGACATACTGCTGCCACAGCCCCCTAAGCTTTTCAATTTTTATTTTCTTACATGTGATACATATGTATGTGAGCTGTTTGTTGTCGAAAAAAAATGTATGTGAGCTGTAAAACCGTTATAGGCATTGCCATATTCTATGATCTTGGCCCCCTAGTCTTAAATTCCTACCTCCGCCACTATTGGCGAGTTTTACCTTGGTTGTCGAAAGCCTAGCACAACTTTGCTCCTATATCAGAGCTTAGGACCGACTAGCGAAAGCATAGGCCGAGTTCACCAACATATTTTAATTATGCAAAATTCTAGATTGTAATGTCTTTTTACCTCTTCTGCCTCGTCTCCATGAAGCTAAAGATCCCAGAAGGACTTGAAAAGTTAGAGATGAATGAGAAACTCTCACCCACAATAGGCCAACCAAGGCTGCCAGGGATGCCTCCCAATTCTTTAGGGGAACGAGTAAGATACACCAACAAAAGAGCTGATAGCACTAACAAGTAAATAATCAATGAGAACAGCATATTAAGCAGCTCCATTTCTACTTTTACCAGCAAATAGCAGAACTAGTTGATTTAAGAAATGCTTCCTGCATGTACAATCAGCTGCAATTATTGGTAGTATCTGTAACTTAGTTACTTCTAAGACATTTGTAATAGATTTGAATTTGAATTGGATTAAAACCAGATATGTGTATTTATATTTATTATCCAATGACTGCAGGCCAATGTGACTGTGAAAGTAACGAAATGGACATGTAGGCGATCATTTTGAGGGAGTAAATCCAACAAAATTTCTTAGGTAGAAGCTTAGAACTCCTTTGTTCTTGTTGGTGTCTTGAAGTTCAATTTGCCGTCCCTGGGTAGCCATCGTCCTCCATAGCTTATCTGCTTATATTATAATAATGAAGAAAAATTTGGACTTCACTCGTTAAGTTTTATAAGATTCTTGGGTCAAAAGTATTTGACAACTTTTCTATGTAATACTTCCTCTGTTCCTTTTTAAGTGTCGTTTTAGAAGAAATTTTTTTTTCTTATTTAACTGTCGTTTTGATGTTTTAAGGTCCATTTTGTCAATTATACCCTTACTAGTAAGTGGAAATTAAATTCTCATTACATCAATACAAAGTCTTGTCTAGTAAGTGGAAATTAAATTCCAATAAAAATACACAAAAGAGTTTTCAAAGTTACATAGAAAAAAGCGTTAACATTAAATTCTGTCAAAGGAAATGAAGGAGGTTATAAATTTTTATTGCTACTAGGGAGGGAAGAATGATAAATGATTTAATGATATGAGAGAGTGGAAAAAAAATTAACTATCCACTATTTTGGTTGGAAAACTTTATAACTTCATGATTAAGATGTGAGAGGGTAGAATGGGAAAAAAAACCCCAATAACTCACTATCTTGGTTGAAGAGATTTTTGCTAGAATGACACTTAAAAAGGGGAGTATTGATTATTAACACCAATCTCTTTTGAGTTTGAAAAAAGAAAAAGAAAATCGGTGTTAAAGAGAGTTTTGTCCCTTAAAATCTTAAATGGTACTAAAATATGATACATCATACATCTCACTCCAATCAACTTTGGACAATTCGATTTGGCTACTTGTGTGTTGATTATGTGCATGCAACACATGTATTCAGTCAGAGATTGTTGGTCACCAATGTTGTAATATATTCTGATTTCTGAAACAATCATTAATTAAATTTTGAAGCATAAATAAATGAGGAGAGAGAAAGTTCAAAGACATTTATTGACTCATTGTTATTTTATGATCAACATATATTTACATCTTTGGTCTTAAGCCAAAGTGCCTTATTGTTTTATACAAAGTAACTAGCTAACCCTTATTTCTATCTATTTTCATTTATTGTTTTTATATAGGTATTATATAGGAAAACATCAATTTTATTCCCTTGGGTGAATAATTATTGTGAAACAGAAGGAGTACAAACTAACAACTACTTTGTAAAAAAAATAATTACCCCTACGACTCAAAAGTTCTAGATCCATCACTAGATCCAGCCCAATCATAATCCTAATACCAATCACCTGATTATGACATTTACTCGCATATAAAGACTTCGCTAGGAGATTTTTTAACACACCTCAGGATTCGAGTAGTTGCATTCCAAAAGAAATCCCAGATGGACTTCAAAAGCGTACTTCTCGGGATGTAATCTCATATTGTACATTATGAGTTGTTGGAAGATTTCTGAGGTCTTCATATATGATCACAAGTAACAACAACAAAAAAAGCTTTATCTCACTATGTGAGGTCGGCTCTATAGATCACACTACATTAGTGAGTTTGATAAAAAACTAAATTATGATCATCTTTAACAATATTTTACAATGTTCTTTTTTGTCCCCTCCTTCTACATCTTTTCGCAGGACTAAAAGCTATGTTATCAACCATTTTTATTGGTGCCTCCATAAGCCTTTTTTTGTACATGTCCATACCATCTTAACTGATTATGTCATTTTTTCCATAATATGCGTCATTCCAATATCTTCTCTAATATGCTCATTACGTATCTTATCATTTCTAATGTGCTCACTCATCCATCTTAACATTCTCATTTCCACTACTCCAACTTTTCTCTTGTTAGCCCGATAAAGCCTGACATTCGCTACTATTGATTATAACAGAAGTTATGGCGCTCTCATCAAACTGTACAGTTACTGATCTTTGTCACCATGCTAGTGGGTTCTGAAATTTGGATCTCAATATTTAAACCTGCTGGGTAATTTCCGAAGCTATAAACTTCATTCACCATCTCTTATCAATTAGTTGTTCTACATCTCTTTACGTTAACTGATTCCACCCAATAACTATTCCATTTGCATACATTTAAAAGGCTGTGCTTCTAACCTAGAATTGCTGAAAGTACATAATAGTAGGTTACGGTCCTATCCTAAAGCAGCAGATGACAAATAAATAAGAACATCGTACTAAGGACAATGAACTGCACAAATAACATCCTTCACAAGCCTCATTTGTATTACATACTAAGTACATAAATGCATACATACTCACATGTATATATATATATATACAAGATGTTACGTGTGATCAATATTCCTTTTAAGTTTTAACCAATCATTCACTGCTTCTGTTATCTACTTCTGATTAAAGTCCCTGAAGTTAGGGTGGCCATGCCCGTTGAAAGAAGCCCGCATGCGAGGCTGTCCCTGCTGAGTTGGAGGATCATTCAACTGTTGCATGGCTAGCTGGGAAGCCAAATGGGAGTAGATCCCACCGAAAGAAGGATTACCACCAACAGAACTTAAACGATTATTTTGTGCCCTAAGGCGCTGTAGTTCTTCCTTCAATGCCTCATTGAGATCTGCAATCAAACAGTGTAGCCATGTTAATATTCACATTCCAAATTTAAAAACAAGCAAAAGAATAATCTGCAGATCTATCAAATTTCAAGCAATAGTTTTCCTTTTCTGAAATTGAATATGGTTTTTAAAATATATGCATGACACATGAATGTTCATAAGATACTGTTCAGACAACAAACAAGGGTACTGATTGAGCTCTTTTTTTATCAAATTCAAAATGATATGATAAAGGGGGAAAGCACAAGGACGCTTTTTCAGGTGGAAACAAATATGAAATGATGCATACCTTCTCTAAGCTGAGCTTCTTGTTCCAACGCCTCTAACCGCAGTTTGAGCTCCTTATTCTCGGCGGTCAAATCTGTGGTGTCTCTCTGCATCATATGAGATATTGATAAGTTTGTTGCTTTTTACTTTTTTTATCCCATTATGTCAAGTGAACCTAAATTGAATTTAACTAAAAATACTAAGAATAATGATAGATAGTCAGAAAAGCTTGACCCAATTCAACCAAAATCTTAAGATAAAAGGTGGTTGTTGGATCAGTTGGGATGGTGTGGACAAGTCATCCATCAAGGAGTCACATGCAAAAGCACCGACTAAGTATTGAATCTGCAATCTCTAATCCAAAGTCTTGCATATAAAATAGAGTACACTCGCCTGGGTATTTACCACTTCAACATTCCATAGTTACTGTTTTAGTAATTCAAAGTCTAGGAGGAACTTCAAAACTTTACTTTTATTACTCTTGCTTCCTAAAATATAATTTAGAATTTCAAAATATGAGAAATGACATTATTTTTCTCTTCAAATCCACACTTTTGAAGGAGAGACAAAATTGAGTTAGGAGAGGTTTTAACCCCTTCCATTCCCCTCCCCTCTTAAAAATTAAACCTAATAAGATACATTTAAAAAAATTTAAAAATACCCCCCCCCCCCCCTTCATTTGAACTAAACACACTGTATTTTATTAATCAAGATTCATGAACAGTCATTGCATTTAAGAGAGTTTTGAATATAAGAGATTAAGATACGATATCCTGTTAGAGGAAAGAGTTAAGAAAAACACAATGCCAATCTCTCTCAATATCAATAAAGAAAACCCAAAAACAAAGTCACTAGTCAAACAACACAAATGTCAAAGAACCTTTCTTAGCATGAGAATTTTATCTAAACTCAACCGAGAAAATCATGTTTTCCCCAAAAACACTAAAAAGTGCGCCCTTGTAAAGTTTTTCTACTGGACACTGAGATGCATACAAATCCTTTCTACGTGACATTGGGATTAAATTAAGTAGAAAAACTGGAAATCATGTCAGTCATCCATATAATCTTGAATGATATGTCATTGACAATTTCTAGCACATTCAGTTAGCAGATTAAGGAGAGGAATATCACCAGAATAAGAAGTTGGAAAAAAAAAACCAACCTACTTCCCCAATGTCAAGTAGTTTTGGAAAAACTATATGCCATAGGGTGCAGGCCTGTATTATATTTACAGATAAAAATGAGATCACTATACAATGTACTACACACTGTAGTACAAGTAGTTAAGAAACACCTAAACTACCTTTGTAACATAAAATAGCTACAACAATGAAGCTGTATCCCATTAGCCAATGTTCACTACATAGATCAGTCAATAACTTGGGTGGGACAGTATCATAAACCATTTACATAATCACCTAGTATAAGCATAATAGCATAGCTGATCCAAACAAGAGGAGATTGGACAAATCTTTATGTTTGCCAACTGCCAAATAAAACCCTCCTCTTTTTGGTTGCTTTGGGACCAGCTATGTAAAGTTTGGTAAAAAAAAAAGGTACGAAATCGTTGGAGGCCACAAGGCCTGAGAGGATTTTCACACACATGTTAACAGGATTATCTCATCTAGACTTATTTCTCCTACATAATCTGATATAAGACTACAACAATGTTCTTGTAAATATACACTCCAAGATTATGCTACATGAAATTCTCTATTTGGTTCAGAGCAAGTGATTGGTTCACATGTCATGTAACTATTATTAGCATACAAACTTGCATAGGCATATCTTTATTGTTGTATTATATGTTTCTGCCTTCTGGTATATCAGATCATTAAATTTGCTGTATGCATCAAAATTGCAATGTATATCCATGGTGGCTACCAAGAGTCTTTATTTCAGAAAATAATTTGCAACGACTCTTCCCGAATAATATAGAAAAGGATTACAGAACTGTATAATTATTAGTCTAATAGTCATAAATTTTACTGTTGAACCAAATTCTTCTTTTTAAATGACATGCATATGTTTTCACTTTTTATGATCAAATAAATCTTGTTTTCTTATATATCCTAGGTATAGGTTTTACTAATAAAATTCTTTTTTTTCCAACTTTACCAAGATTTTTTTATTTTTGTAATCAATGTAATATAATTAGGGAAGTCAGATATTCGACTTTCTCAATGTGTAGTTAACTAAAGAACATATAAAGATAAATAAACAGGGTCCAAATGCTTCACCAACTACACCTGTTATCAGATGACTAGTTTTAAACCTTTGAATATTTCTCACAGTTCATTTTACAGCATCCAGCACTGAATTTTCAGCTATGACTATGGCACGAACATATGGAGCAAGAGCCATTTCATGCCTAGTGTAATCAAAATAAGTCCATAATGTGCTTCAGATATAGAAGTCACACAGGTTTAACTGTCCATAACAGTAATCAGGGAGATATTTGACAAAACGCTCTACCCTTCTAATAAAACACTAATTTTTTGCGTGAATAAGAAACAAAATAAGCACTGGTTAAAGATTATCTTTACTGATAGACATCAAGCAATGGCTATTTAGTATGGAGTTAAACACACTAGTTATCTGGTTTCTGGTCCTAAATCCCTTCAGAGATTAGAGAAATTACAGCAGTTGCATAAACCTCGATGAATTTTAAATTTACACTAAAATCCCTTCAAGAAAGATGGTTGTGAAAAATATAAAAGGTTCAGAGGAAGATGGTGAATGTTTTCAAGGAGGCAATAATGTGTGAATTATTAAAATATAAGGGATGTTTATGTTTGTATAATAAGACCAAAATACATGAGATGTGACAGAGAAACCTAATCTAATTCTTACCAAACTATGGAGATACAGATACTTATCAATTCACAATACAAAAAATGTATACAAATTATATGTATGTGGGTTCCATGCCATAAACAGTTGTTGTGAGTTATGACCACACAACTCATAATCAAGTACAAAATAAACCTACATAGTTGTTAAAGATGGGGAGACCCCGTCAAACAATGACAAGAAAAAGTTACCAAATTCATGATTATTCATCAAAAGCTAGAATATAGAAATGGAAAACGAAAATGAAAATTAAAGAACATACCTGAAGCATGGTGAGCTGAGCAGAGAGATTAGTTGCTTCAGTTTGAAGCGTTTGCACCTTCCTCTCCAGCTCACTTGTATAACGCGTTTTCCTCTCCTTTGATCGCGCAGCAGATTGTCTATTAGCAAGAATCCTGTACAATCAAACAAACAAACACACAATCTGTGAACCAAACCAAGTTTTCCAAAATCCAAACACCCCTTTACATAACTTCATTAAATAATCACAGTAGTGAAAAATGAGAATTATACTCTACAATATAAAAAGAATCAATCAAGAATACATCAAGTTTATGACAAGATCAAAGTAGCAATTGCAAATTCAATTTAAATGCACTCAAAATAAAGAAAGTGAAATTGCTTATTATTATGGATTTATGATGATGAATTGATGATTATGAACCTCTTAGCTCTCTTTGGATCAATAAGAGCAAGCTCAGCGAGTTTATCAGGTGCCATTGACTTCTTCACACCGTCCAACATCATCAACGAGTCAGCCTCAAACGACGTCGTAGAAGACCCGTCCATCGAATTACTGTGCCGGTGGTGACTCACCCTCCTCTCGCCGCCGCACTTCCCGTTGATTTTCTCCTCCCCACCGCCGGAGAATCCAATACTGTCAAAGAAGTCAGAGTCCACGGACAAGCTCCGGAGGTGCGAGGCGTGCGGGCCAGCCGCCGCGGAAGGCCTCCCACCAGACTCATCCGAATCCACCGCCATCGGGCCGCCGCCGCCACCGCCAGTTTCTCCGCCGGAGTGCGACGGGAGAGGGAGGTTGGAGATGTCGAGGTCGGAAGGGTCGAACATGAGGAGGTCATCAAAGGTGGCGGCGAAACGGAAACTAGTATCGGAGTGAGAGCGTCGGTGGTGGGAGCCACGCTCCGGCATCCGCTCTAGGTCCACCGTTGTCGGCGGTTTTCCGATGAACTTTGAGTCCATGGAAGAAACAAGAGAAAAGTTTCTATTACTTTTTCTCTCTCTTTCTTGTTTTCTTTTCTTGTGGTGGTAGTGGTGGTAGTTGTGGTGGAGGAAAGAGCCAGTGAAGAAGCGACAGCAAGTGTTGTTCTTCTTTGTGTTTCAGGTGGTTGTGCTTGTGCGAGTGTGAGTGAAAAAGCAAATGCCAACAACAAATAAGCACAATTTTGACTTCAGTTGCCAAGAGTTTAGGGAAGTGTCTTTAGCCACGGCTTCAAAGAGCATCATTTTTTATTTATTTTTTACCATAAAGAGCATCATTATTATCATTATTGAATTAGAGAGTTGAGATTTGATTAGAGTAAGTGGCGGCAATGGCTGATTGGCTATGTTGATTTTCTTTCTCTCACTCACTTTTTTTATCTCTTGATGTTCAGACTCAGGAAGATAAAAAGCAACTGTTGACTATAGTTATTATGGGTTTGTTTGATTACAGTTTTTGAAAACTGTATTTTATTTTTAAATTACAATTGTTTTAATGTTGTAAAATATCTCAATTAAATCGTTTTTTTCTTCTATAAAAATAGTTGTTGGCACCCAAAAATATATAACGACCAATAATGAAGCTCAAGGGTTTCGCCAGTCAACATAGCGAACTAGCTGATGGGACAACTAGTCAAAACAGGGCAAATAGTTGATCATCATAATGGAAAGCCTGAGAATTGAATGTGGACAAGATCTAGTTAAAAGAACATGGATCTCAACGTGCAACAAAGGTAACTATCAAAGTTCTAGAAGGCTTGCACGTGCTTGAAAGAAGGAGAGGTTCAACCCTTCAAAATAGGGAGGAAATTATTTCTTAAGTGCCGGCCAATGCAAATTAGTTCAGCTTAAATCAATACTCTCAGCCTGATAAAAAGTTATTGTTATGAAGAGAGAGAAAGGTAGAGAGAGAGAGTGTGAGCAAGGTTGGACGCTAGTTGGAGGGGGAAGGAGGAATCGATACTCACGGTGGATCTGGATACCATTACCAGGACAATGGTTTTCGTAGGAAGGATGAGGGGATCACGACTTATTTTTTCTCAAATTTCCCTGAAAATTTCAAGGCAAAAAAATATGTGGGAAGTCTTCTCTAGGTGGGGTGAAGTCCAAGAGGTGTTCATTCCTTCCAAAAGGAACAGAGAAGGCAAAAAGTTTGGTTTTGTCAGATTCTTTCATGTTTCTGACCCTGTCAAACTTGGGAGACAACTAGACCAGATTCTCATTGGTCGTACCAAGCTTCATGTAAACTCTCCACGTTTTGAGAAACCCCTTCCAAAGCGCTTGGTTGAATCGGGGTACCATTCAATCAATCAGAATCTGGAGCGGCACCCTCATCCTCGCGCTCCTAATACCCAGGCAAAAGGGAACTATCGACCAGTAGTTGGTAAGAAATCATATGCCGAAGCAGTCTCCGGTGAGGCAAGAAAGGAAGTGCACCAGAAGAATCTTTCGAAGAATCAGCAGGCTAAACAGGGAAAGACTAAGGGTGAGACAGTGGCACAACTTTGGGTGGAAGATGCGGTAGATGATTGGCTGAAGAGTTGTTGGGTAGGGAAACTTCGGAACATTAACATGGTCAACAAGCTTCAGGAAACTATGATCATTGATGGTATCCTCTCAATCAAGATTCGCTATATGGGGGATGATTTATTTCTTTTGTCAACAGAGCAAGAGGAGAACTTGGAAGACACTATTAAAAGATCAGAAGAGTGGATGAACAATATGTTCAGTTCCCTAGTTCCTTGGAGCCCTGATATTTCCATGAAACATAGAGTGGTCTGGGTCCGTTGCTATGGTTTCCCACTCCATGTATGGAAAAGGAACTCTTTGGCTGCTTTAATCTCACCACTTGGTTCACTTATTGAGATGGATTCAACTACAGAGAGTTTCTCAAACGTTGAATTTGCGAGATTGATGATTCGAACAACAAAATTGGAGATGATCAATGCTGCCTGGGACATGACCTTCAACAAGGTTGTTCATGGTATTAGAATTGTTGAAGAACTTCCATCAAGGCTCCCTTTGTTTAATCAATGGCGTGTTGAGGATGGGGCTAGCGAGTCCTCGAAATGGTCATACGACGGCTCTGGAAGATGTGATGTTGGTTCTATGGCGTCAGATCATGGTGGCGACAGTGGCAATCTCCGGTTGGAAGGTGAACCAACGACCGATTTTCAAAATTCTTCCGTTCCGTCAGTGGTGCATGAATCTGGCGCAGCTCTCGATGAAGCATTAAACCCTCATGTGGAAAATTGGAAATCCTTTAATGATTGCTCCTTGGGTTCAGGTTTTGAGGTCTTAAATACTGGGTCAAATGATGAGGGAATTATTGAGAATATTTTGTGTGGGGTAGGGGGTAACGTGGAGGTTTCAACTTTGCCTATTGCCGACCCACTTGATGTACAAGTAAATTTTGAGAATGCTCTGGACTTGGAGTCTCATAACCCAGACAATATTGGGCCTTCTGCTGAGTTGGGCCCAAACCCGTTGGCTTTGGTTCATGCTAACAGCACCCATTCTTCAGATAATCCTATCATTGTTGCCACTGTTGATTCCCAAGGAGTTTCTTCTATCCCTGATCCTGTGATGGTACCGTTTGTGGCATCAACTTATGACGTTGAACCCATCTCTTCTGAGTCTCCTCCTCCTAACACTGAACGTCCTTTGTTGATGGCACCCAATTTCGATGCAAATATGGGGCGGGTTTCTCATCGCTTGGAGACTCCAAGCACCTCGGTTGCGGCTAGACGGAAAGTGGTTAAACAAGTTGCCCGTTCTCTGATATGCTCTGCTGATAGCTCTGGTTCTGTTCACAGCTCTGGTGATTGGGTCCCCTGTTCACTAGATATTCTGGGTGAAGCGCACCAGTCCTGGAATTTGGGTAAGCTTTTGGGCGTGCGGTTCCAAGGTGACGAGTCCGAGATGGTCAGGAGATTGGCGGAGCTAGAATCAAGAGATATGGCTCTTCTTACTAACCATGATCAAGAGGGGGCGTTGGGGATTTGAACTTATCTTAATGATTTTACTGTCATACAATGTGAGGGGCTTGGGCAGCAGTGTGAAGCTGCGTGCTCTAAGGGAGTTAGTTCGTCAGGAGAAAATAGATATGCTACTTATCCAGGAATCTAAGTTGGAAGTAGTTGATCAAAGACTATGCAGTTCAATTTGGGGGTCTAATGATTGTGATTGGGCCTTCAAAGCTTCTAACAGTAGAGCTGGTGGTTTAATATGTGTTTGGCAATCAGAAAAACTTGTGCTGGTGGATAGTCTGATCGGTGAAGGATTCATAGCTTTGATAGGGCACTGGGAAAACCAGTCAGCAGTTTGTGGAATCATTAATGTCTATGCCCCTTGTAATTCAGCAGGTAAACAGAAATTATGGGAAGACTTAGAAGAATTTATCAATAATTCTGGTTTATCCTGCTTCTGTATAGCAGGAGACTTCAATGCAGTTACTAGACCTGAGGAAAGAGTAGGTACTGCGACTAGCGACATGTATGGACGAAGGGAAATTAATGATTTTAATTGTTTCATCTCTAATTTACAATTGCTGGAACCTCCTCTGGCAGGCAAAAAATTCACTTGGTTCAGGGCAAATGGTCAGGCGGCAAGCAGATTGGATAGATTTTTGTTGTCTCATGATTGGTGTTGTTGCTGGCCATACAGCAATCAATTGGTGCTAAATAGAACTCTTTCCGACCACTGTCCTGTTTTATTTCGTGTTTCAAACCTTAATTGGTGTCCCAAGCCCTTTAAGGTTTTGAATTGCTGGTTCTCTGACCCAAGGTTTAGGGACTTTGTGACTAAGGAGTGGGAACAGATTTCAATCTCTGGGGCTGGTGGTTTTGTACTGAAAGAGAAGTTAAAGGCTATTAAAGGGAAACTCAAAGTTTGGAATAAAGATACATTTGGGGATGTTAACCGGAACTACAGGGAATTAGTGGAAAAATTAGAGGTGCTGGATCAGAAGCTAAGCAATGGAGGTTTGTCGTCTCAGGAACAGAATCAGAGGAAAGAACTTCAGGCAAATTTATGGCAGGCTGCAAAATTTAAGGAATCACTTCTCCATCAAAAATCAAGGTGTAAATGGATTTCAGAAGGTGACTTAAATTCTAAATTTTTTCATTCCTTTGTCAATTGGAGGAGGCAAGCGAACAACATGGTTGGCTTACAAATTAATGGCCTTTGGGTGGAGGACCCGTCTTTGGTGAAAAATGGTGCTAGAGAGTTCTTTGAACAGAAATTCAAATGTGATAATCAGATTGCTCCGTCGCTTGATGGTGTTCCTTTCAGTCGTATTGGAGAGAGGGAAAGGGCGAATCTTATAGCAAAGTTTGATCCTGTGGAGGTCAAAGAAGCTGTTTGGGAGTGTGGAATTGACAAGAGTCCTGGCCCTGATGGTATAAATTTCAGATTTCTTAAAACTTTCTGGCATGTTGTTTCTAAAGATTTTCAGAATCTCCTTGATGAGTTTCATGGAAGTGGTTGTTGGCCTAATGGCTGTAACTCATCCTTCATTACTTTGATTCCTAAGAAGGATTGTCCTGCAAATTTATCTGATTATAGGCCAATCTCACTTGTTGGTTGTGCTTATAAAATTGTGTCTAAATTGCTTGCTAATCATATTAAAAAGGTGCTGCCCTCAGTAATTAATGAAGCGCAAAGTTCCTTTTTGGAAGGTAGAGGGCTCTTGGACAGTGTTGTTGTGGAAAACGAATAGGTCCACGATGCGAAAAGCAGGAAGAAAGGCTCAATGGCTTTTAAGGTTGACTTTGAAAAGGCCTACGACTCAGTCCGCTGGGACTTTCTTTATTACATGATGCAGCGTATGAACTTTGACATTAAATGGATTTCTTGGATCAAAGGGTGCATAGAATCGGCTAGAGTATCAGTTCTGATTAATGGCAACCCAAGTGGGGAATTCAGCATGGGGAAAGGTATCAGACAAGGTGACCCTATTGCACCATTCTTGTTCTTGATTATTGCTGAGGGACTTAATGGTTTAATGAGACAGGCAGTCGATCTCCATAAATTTAGAGGGTATAGTTTTGGGCGTCAAGCAAATGAGGAGGTCCCAATTCTTCAATTTGCTGATGACACCTTATTTATAGGGGATGCTTCTAGGGAGAATGCGTTTACACTGAAATGTATACTTCACTGTTTTGAGTTGGCTTCGGGGTTGAAAGTCAACTTTTCTAAGAGTAGTCTGATTGGTATTGCGGTTGAGGAGAGGGACTTACAGGTTCTATCTGCTATTTTGAATTGCGAATTGATGAAGCTACCTTTCTTTATTTGGGATTGCAAGTTGGTGGCAACCCCCGAAGGATTGATTTCTGGAATTCCATTCTTACTAAAATCAGGAAGAGATTATCAAAGTGGAGGAGCAGATCTCTTTCCTTCGGTGGTCGCATTTGTCTGATTAATAGTACGCTTTCTTCCATTCCCCTCTTTTACCTCTCTTTTTATAAACTCCCAGTGGGTGTTGAAAATGAATGTAACCGGTTAATGAGAAATTTTTTGTGGGGTGGCTTTGAGGGAGAGCAGTCCAAAATAGCGTGGGTTAAGTGGGATACTATATGTAGACCTAAAGATTTGGGTGGTTTAGGGATAAAACGTTGGGGGGATTTCAATAAAGCATTGCTTGCTAAATGGAGGTGGAGAGTGTGTTCCGGAGATCAAAGCTTATGGGCTCGCATTGTCCGCTCTAAATATAACGTGCTTAATGGGATGCCCAGTGATGTTCCTTTGTCTTCTGCTTCTACTTGGTGGAAAGACCTTTTAAAGACTTGCTTTGAGCCCCCGGCTGGTAATTGGTTTGGTGAGTCTATTGCGAGGAAAATTGGTGATGGCTCTTCGATTCGATTCTGGCAGGATTCCTGGGTTGGTAATGGCCCTCTCGCAGTGCAGTTTGATAGGCTCTTCAGGCTTTCTACCCAACAGCTCTGTATGATATCAGATATGGGACTTTGGGAGGACAATAAGTGGGTTTGGAGCTTGTCTTGGCGCAGGGATCTGCGGGAATGGGAGCAAGCCTGGGTTTCTGAAATCTTAATTGCTGTCAACCAGGTCCCTTTGTGCCGTGATTCTGTGGATAAATGGATTTGGAAGGATGATGTTTGTGGTGGCTACTCGGTTAGATCAGCATATTCTCTAATCACCGGGACTGCAAGTTTTGATCAGACTCCAGCATTTAAGCATCTATGGAAAATATCTGTCCCTTCAACAGTGAAAGCTTTTATTTGGAAGTTGCTTTGGGGAAGGATTCAAACTAAACAAAACCTTATTCGGAGGGGGATCCAATTAAATGATTCTGATTCAGCATGCCCTTTTTGTGATGACTCACTGGAGGATGTAGAACACCTCATGTTTTGTTGCAGGAAAATTTCACCTATTTGGTACTCAGTTTTCCGCTGGCTTGGATTCAATTCTGTTTTACCTTGTGATCCTCAATTGCATTTTCTGCAATTTGTCCATGGCAGTTGGAATATGAAGCAGTGTCGGGCTTGGTGGGCTATTTAGGGGTCAGTGGTTTGGTCCGTGTGGTGTCTGAGAAATAGGTTGGTGTTCTCCAATGAGGTTCCTGATTGGAACAATTTGTTAGGTATTATCCAGTGGAAGGCTTGGCTCTGGCTGTCATCTATGGTAAAGGATTTCAGAAGTTCATTATTTGAATGGATTATGGACCCATGTTCTTGTATTACCCAACTTTAGTGGGATTGGATTTGTGAATTGTCAATTGGTTGGTCTGCAATCTGTCTACTGGATCCGTCATTGCCGTCATTGCCGTAGTGAGAAAGTGACTTGTTTGCTTTGAATTATTTAGGAGCCGGCTGTTTGCTTATCTTCTGCTTTGAATTGGAGGCTACTTGGATGTGTTGGTGATTTTTTTCTTCTCGGTGGCAGCTTGATTGGAATGGACTTCTAATTTTTTATTGGCAATTGGCATGGCTGGTATTTGGTTTTGGGGTGGTTTTAGGTTGGGGTTTATTACTTTTTTTGTAAACTTCCTTGGAATTTCCTCTTGACTTTATAAAATGGGTACTCTTTTTCCTTTCTTGGTTTTCCCAAGGGGGTTTTATCCAAGTAAGGTTTTAATGAGGCCCCCTTTATATTGTCTAATCTCAAGGAAGTGGGGGTGGGTAGTATTCGTCTTTGTAGGGCTGTTGTCTTGTATTTTTTCTTTTATCTAGCTTGTTGTTTTCTTTTCTGTTTTTCTTGTATTGGGTTGGAGTACCCCTTGTACTCCCATTCAATATAATCTCATTGCTTATAAAAAAAAAAATACTCTCAGCCTGATCAGGAGAAACAACCGCCAACATCCCGCGATTGTAAATGTTTGTATAAACGGGGAAATGTGGGAAGTGGCAAACGTCGTTAGCTATTGTAGGTTAGCAAAATTTTCCTCTAAATAGAGGAAGGGTCATTTGTATTAACACACACAATCAATCGTTTAAAATTGTAAATTTCCTTCATTTATCTTTATCTTTTACTTTCATGTCTTTACTTTTCAACCTTTGAGCTTTCTTTGCAGTCTTTTAGTCATTTATCATTTCAGCTTTTATTTATACTACTTTCCCTCATTTACTTTTAATTGTTTTAGCTTTATCTGTCCATTTTTCTCCTTACCTTAGTTAATTAGCCTATGTTCCCGACAATAGCGATCATGAAGAACTTTTTGGAGTGGCTTAGGAGCCTTAAGGAACAGAGTCCCTTCCTCAAGTAATCACTTGATTAGGGAATCTTTACTTTGGTTTTTCTCAACCAACCTACATGGCTACCTAGTCCTTTATTTGTAAACCAACAAATTGGCACATCCAATGGGACTCTCTATTGCAAAGTTTTCATCGCCTTCACATGACCTAAATTCACACATGCAATTGAGGTCTGAACGCAAAATGGATCCTAACAACAACATTGGCAGAGAAAGAAGCAGTCATACCCCTCTCTCGAGTACCGCTTCTACCACTACATCGCCAATACATTCTTGACCAACTACGGAATCTTCAGGTTATGCCACTTCCATGACACTTGTGGTTATAGCCCCCTAAACGTCGACGCAACAAATATGGTCGTTGATGGGAGAGACCTGAGTATGGTTACTGTTGCTACTACCACCTCTTTTGTTGGGCTGCAAATTGGTTTGGGTATTAAAGATATCATTGCCCAAGTTTCCAAAAACATGGCTGAAATAGTGAAACCCATGGTGCATAACGAGATGCACTTTTCTAGAGATGAGTCATAACTGAGGAAGCAAGATTCACACCTTCACGCAGTGTTTTAAAACTCGGCTCGGTCATCGACTCGGTCGAGGTACTGAGTCAATGAGTCACTGTCGGACCAGTGGGTCACTGGTCCGATTGCTTAACTCGGTGTATTTTAAAAAATTATAAAAATTAATAATACTAGCTAACACTAATTAATAAGTCCATACTCTATGATTAAAATCATTACCATCACAAAAATACCTAATTAAACAACCAACAAGAAATGTTTCACTACAACAAAATATTATAAAAAACATAGGTCTTACGCTTTAATAATAATAAAAAATACACAAATAACTTATTTTAAATAATTGTCAAATAGAATATGTATTAAAATAAATGGCACAAATAATGAAATAACTATTATCATGGGATCGTGGGTTTAGTTATTTTATCCCATAAATAATACTGATTTATAGCGATATTGAGTTATTGGTACTGATTATTTAATTTGATTTGCTGTATATTTAATACATTATAAATACGTAGCAAAACATGTGCATAGCCTAGTGGAAATGTTACCAAGGATAAGATGCAGGGAAGAGGTTCGAATCCACATGAGGACCTTTTTCAACATTTTTTTCCAGAATAAATGGTTGCTGGAGAAAAAAACTTGTGGCTTGCTCGGTTGATCGGGCCGAGCGAGTCATCGGTTTAACCGTCGAGTTGATCGAGCCGAACCGATTCTCACCGGTTCAACTGCATAACTGATCTGTTGTGTGGCTCGGACCGGTCAGGTGACCGAGTTCCGGTTCAACCGGTCGGACCGGCCGGTCCGAGCCGAGTTTTAAAACACTGCCCTCACGTTGTCCAAAACATGACCCCACTCGGTAAGTAAGTCGTTTAGGGTTTTCCCACCACGAGTCCCCTTTAGTATAGTCAAGTTTCTATCGCCAGGCACAACAAGGGTTGTAGGCTCAATAGTCTTCAACAATCAAACTAGTCCCCGCAGCGCACATCGCTCACTAGAGGAAACTCATTGACCCATCCCTAACCAGCTGAACCCGAGGCCACCTAGGCCAACGCTCCATCATGGGTTAGAAGAGACAATTCCCAACAATGGACTCCATCCTATAACAATGGGTTGGGAGGTGTGCATGAGCAGTCGTTCTATGAACTAGTAGCAATGAATAAGCAACATAACGCCCAAGAATTTGTTCACCAGGAAAACATCCCCAATGTTGGAGATCCAAAGGAACAAACTTTATCAACCAAAACATGATTGTCGCCCTAATTCAATGACATTTCAACGTTCAGTTACGGTCGACTGATATACCAGTCTATCGAAAATTGTAACCTGAATGGGTCGATAAGGCCGTTCCTTTTCCGAGGGGTTTCAAATTCACTGACTTTACTACCTTGTCTTGCGAAGACGAAAAATCTACCATGGAACACATTAACCGATTCACGACTTAGTATGGAGAGGCGAACCATAACAAGTTCTACAAGATGAAAGTGTTACCTTTGTTGTTGGCAGGAGCAATATTGAGCTTGTATTCTTCTTCACCTCCTAATTATGTACAAAATTGGGTAGACATGGAATGAAGCTTCCATGAAAGGTTCTATAAGCCCTACCCTAACATATTAGTATCCCATTTAATGTCTAGCCATCAAAAAGCTGACAAATCGGTGAGAGACTACCTAGAGAGGTTTAGGAGGATAAAGAACCAATGCTAGGTGTAGTTCCAAGAGGCTAAGGACGTGCACATTTCAACTAAAAACATGCGCCTTGAGCTCACTAAGAAACCGATAGCCCAAGAATGCAGTGACTTAACTAAATTGGCGGCCAAGGCCTCTCGCATTGAATCCTTAATCAATTAGAATCAAAGCATTTGAACAGGCCGGGAAAAGGAATCCATCTAATATCTATCATTGACAACAACCACATTAAAACGACTGAGGATTCCTATGCGGATATCATGGCCGCAGAATTCATAAGGGGAAAACCCAATGTGTGTAACGTGTAAGACCTTATATTTTAGTTGTTAATTATTATTTAATAATAATATTATTATTATGATAATAATTAGGTGAATGTTGACTTTTATGTTTTGTTGACTTTGCCTTGTAATTGCCTTCAGTGTAATTTTGATTTTGAAATAATAATCCTTAAGCTATTGCACGAATATATTTTGATAAATGGATATAATTATAATTAGTGTATTATTTGTGATTTTGGAGAGAAAACTTATTATTTGAATTATTTTGGATTTTGTTGATTTAAAATAGGTTTTTCTATAGAGTTAGAAAATAGGATAAATTTTTGTTTGGTTATTTTCAACCAAAGGAATTAATTATTGAAAGGTTATTTTCAATTTTAGGAATTTATTTTGAAATTTATTATGAGATATCAGTTTTAAATTTAGTTTCCGCAAAGTTGTTTTATTTGAAAATTAGGAGATAAAGGTGGAAAGTTAGAGGAAGGTTAAATTTTAAATTAAATTTAGAGATTATATCTGAATATATACACTAAAAGTATAATTATTGTAATTATTTTTTGATTTATTGGGAGAAAATAGGATTATCTCTTATTTTAATTAAGAGATAAGGTAGAGATAATCTATTTTTTTAACTCTTAGGAGTGGTGCTACCTTGAATGAGCCTAAAGAGAAAATTGTAGAAAACAATAATATCAATGATGAGTTTGTAGGGGATATTAAACCCTTAGGAGAGAATAAGAAAGAACATAAAGAAAAAGAAGAGGAAAAGAGAAAAGTAGAATTAGAAAATAAGTTTAAAAAAGTCATTTTTCCCCTTTTCCCCACTAACATAGCAAAGAGAAGGTTGGAGAAGCAATTCTCCAAGTTTGTATCTATGTTCAAAAAGTTGCGTGTAGAGCTCCCATTCTTTGAAGTTCTGGAAAAGTTGCCTCAATATGCTAAATTCATGAAGGATACTCTCAAAGAAAAGGAGGTTGAGTGAAGAGAATGACATTGTTGAGCTTACTGAGGAGGGTAGCGCTATTCTACAAAGGAAGCTTTCACCCAAACGAAAGGACCCAGGTAGTTTCACCCTACCTGTTAATTTTGGGGCTTCAAAGGAAGTGAGAGTCTTATGTGATTTAGGGTCAAGCGTCAATTTAATGCCCCTATCAATGTTTGAGCGACTTAATGCTGGTGAACTGAAGCCGACATTGATGATGCTTCAACTAGCGTACTGCTCCATAGTGGCTCCATGGGGAGTTGTTGAAGATGTGCTAGTAAGAGTAGGAGAGTTCGAGTTCCCGGTGGACTTCGTGATAATTGATATAGATGAGGACTCTAAAATACCATTGATTCTGGGAAGACCGTTCCTAGCCACTTCACAAGCGAAGATAAATGTGGGAAAAGGAACAACATCTTTAAGGGTAGCTGATGAGAAGATCACTTTCACCATATTTGATCTGAAGCCAAAACCAGTTGAGAAGAATGATGTATTCTTGGTGAAGATGATGGAAGAGTGGAGTGATGAAAAGCTGAAGCAGTTCTTCCTTAAATAAAAAGCTGGAGCATCAAATAAGAAGGAAAAGGAAGATGCGCAGAGCGACCAAACTAAGCAAGTCTACTCAATGAGCATGGTTGTCAACTCTGAGCAAAAGGAGGAGATCAACTCAGAGCAGAAGAAGGAGAAGGTAAAAGGTGGGTGCTTCCAATGGAAGCCAAAGCGTAAGAAAGAAGAGAAATCTTTTATCCCCCTTAACTCTAAACTTAATGATTTTGTGTTTGCTCTTGATGTTGCATGCAAAAATCTAACTATGGTGTGTGCTCAACTGAAAGATCCCGGAAGTGCAATGCACTATGGGATAAACCCCGGATGACATTTTGAGTTTAGGGTAGTCTAGCAAAGACTATAATATAAAATTGCGCTTCTTGGGTGATAACCCAATTAATAGTTTAAGTTTCATTTTTTGTTTTTTTTTTTCTTAGTTCTAATGATTTTTCAGCTTTTATTTTGTGTTTCGTAGTGTTAGTATTATTTATCTATAAGAAAATGAAGGGAAAATGCGGTCATGGCTACTGGAAATTGTAGCATGGAAACAGTGCCATTTCAATGCTATTTCAAGCCATAGCATGAGTCAAGGCTAGGAACAACACTTCTGAAATTTTCAGCACTGAATTTGGCGCGGTTCTAGTGTATTTTCCCCGCTGTTGCGCGAGACAGAAATGAAGGCAACTATTCTAATATTTCCAGCGTGGAAACGGTGCTATAGCACCAAGTTTGTTTTTAAAAGAACAAAAACACGTGGGCACCAATTATAAAAAAACAACTTTATCTATTAGAAGATTTGGTTTTTTATAACAAAAACAAAAACAATATTACTATATCTCAAACTCATGTTTTCATCCTATTCTAAAAAGTAGTACTATCTGTTTGCAATCAGTTATTTTTATCAACACATATTCTTCTTCTTCCTAATTTTTTTTTAAGTTTTTTTTTGTTTTCCCACTCACTTGATTCGACCTTTATGTGAACCCAGTTCATTTTTCTTTCTTCACGTGATCCTCTCTCTCCCAGAAGATGGCAAACAAGAGGAAGATAAGGGCAGTCTCTAGCTCTCTCTCTCTTTTCTTTCAACCCAACACAAAGAATTCTACGTGGACTTGGAGAAAAGGCAGGTGATTAAGGAGAGGAGCTTTGTCATATCCTTGCACATATACGCCTAATTTAGCACTGTGATTGATGAGAGGAGAGGGGAGGATGTTGACTGCAGCGGAGAATGATGATGAGTCTCAGAGCTCAGATTGAGGGAGTTCTTTCACTTATCTTTTTACTGTTTTATTTTAGTTTTCTTTGTTTCTTATTTAATTAAGTTTTGCACGATAGTTTAGTTTGTGTTTTGTGGAGTCAGTTTACCCTTATATGCCTGTGTTGTGCACCATGTTACTTGCATATCTTAAGCGGTTTCACCCTAAGTTTAGATGCTTGTTTTGTTTGTGAAAATATGTTGTTTGGGGTGATTCACATGTGGGGAACTGTTTGTGTTAAGAGAATGAGAGTTTGGTAGCTTTGGGAACCTGAGTTGAGTTGCTTGGAAACACTGTTTTGAGTTTTGATTATGGGTACACTTACCCTTTTATTTCTGAGTGTTGAGTAAATATTCTGACATACTTGTACCTGCTTGAACCTGTCTTGATTTGCATCTCGGTTGAATATGTGCATTTTTATGATTCAGAGAGAGACTTGTATGAATTATAGTTGGCTTTCAGATTTTGCTTTCATGTTTCCCTTAACGGCCCCTTTGAGCCTTAATTATTATTTCTTTGGAGTCTTGCTTTGGTGATTTGTTTGGTTGTTAAGTGATCTTTAGTTACTTAAAAATTGGAAAGAGCTTAAAAATTGTAGGCTTCTCTTCTCTCAAAAAAAATGCAAGGAAAAAATGAAAAATTTGAGGTATGTTGTGGATACCCCTTTTTGTCCGGGTTAATAGTTTGAGTTTAAAAATTATTAATAACTTAATTAGGGATATAAAGTTAGAGTGAACTCTATAGTATTAGTGATCAAGTGAGTTAATTTATTTTTGATTTCTTAACCATGTAGCAATAATTAAAAAAAAGAGAATGTCTGGTTAGTGGGTCTTTAGCCCATATATATTTTTTTTTACCAGAAATGCTTTGCCAATTAAAAAAGTGTGTGGTTAGTGGGCCTTTGGCCCATTTTCGACCAAAAAATGCTGATAAGAAGAAAATGATAAAATTGATATAAAAACAAAAAGAAAAGAAAAATAATAGGATAAAGATGATCAGCACAGCAAGTGGTTCCGGATCCTTCTGTCACCCCCTATAAATAGAAACTTTTTTTACTTTACCAAGGGCAAGAAAAAAAAAGATTGAATACACAAAACATAATTAATAAATATAAGCATGGTCTAATGAAAGAAAAACAGAAAGGAGCGTGATGGGTATGGAGCTGTGGGTAGTGTTTGTGGCTTTTGTCAAGGTATTATCCTTACTATTGATCTGCTCCAAATAAACATGTAAATTTCTCCTTGCTGTACTTGTTTGGTTCTTTCCTTTTCATGCCTATTCGCTATTCTTTTCCATTCTTAGTGCAATAAAAAGAAAGGAAAGATTACATATGTACAGTAGACTAAAAAAAATCAATTAAATCAATTATGATACACTATCTGAGAAACTAAGTTAAGCTAAACACAACTAAATCAGCAAGAAAACAACCATAACAGTGATGATGGCAGAAAGAGGATGACGCCCTCGCCGAGTCACCGCCGAGAGTGGTGGCTTGGTGTCGTGGCAGCGTGTTTTCGGGCCACCCTCACTAACCCTCGCCGGAGCATCGCCGAAAGGTGGTGGCTTCGACGTTGTGGTTGTGTTGCTGCTCCGATCCACTTCATCACAGCCAGAATCACCACCGGAGAGGCCAGATTCAAGCATCATGGTGCTCTCCCTTGAAGACCCGAGTCGCTCCCACCGGACCGCCGTCGAAGAACGGCGTTTTTCGGTGTTGTGGCCGCTCCCTCATCAACCTCGATGTGCCCTGCCATGGCTGCGGCCACCATGGCCACGCGCGCACAAGAGAAGGCTGGCGGCGCTAGGGTTCCATGAAAAAGAAGAACGTAAAATAGAAAGAAACAGAGCGTGAACGAAACAGGAACAAAGGGTGAGAGAGAACGTAAAAAGAAAATAAATGAATCTATATATATATATATGAAAATAATGTTTCCTTCTAGAAGCCTATGCCACATGGCACCCCCAAATTCTTCCAATTTTCCTCCAAGAAAAAAAAAGACATCCCACTTTTTTGTTACAACATATTTCATCTCTCACCTATTTAATTTCATTTATTATTAATAATTCCTTATCCTATATGATACACTTGAATGTATATTTTTAAATATTATATTTTTGAAAGTTTGTGACAATTCAAGTAATATTACGAAATCTATTTCAAAAAAAATGATTATTTCGAAATCTTTTTCTCACTTTTTAAATTTTAAATATAAAAATTACTTGAAATTATTTTAAAAATAAATCTAACATTAGTTTTTTTTATTACAAATTAAAAAATATAATACACAACAAAAATTGGAATCCTTTGTTTGTTCAACTCCAACAGCAATGTTGATAATAAATATTGAAACTTTTAATTTAAACTATCATTATTTCCTAACCTATAATTTATGTCTTTAACATGTTTTTAAAAAATATATTTAAATTTTTTAAAAAATATATTGGAAGGAAATATTATATTAATTTTGCATTTGAAATTTAACTTTCTTCATTATAATAATTGTTGAAAATCTAATTAATATTATTGGTTGTTGGTTTACTTAGATGAGAAAATGAATGTTTTCAAATCAAATAAATATTTTTTTTTCCAGCATCATGATTTTTTTGGTAAATTGGAAAATAAGCATCATGTTTTTATTAAGTTTGATTTATTCTTCCGAAATTTTAATCTATATTAAACATTTTATCCTTATAATTGTTATTAATGACTCTAATTAATAACTAAAGTCAATGGATATAATTAATTACCTTTTTTAAATTCAAAAATGAAAAAAAATCAATTTTTTAAAAATTTTGCTTTTTTTTTGCTAAAACTTCTACAAATCAAACAAATAATTTATATGTGAGACACACATCATTAATAAACATTTCATTACTAAACAAATTTCCAAGGTTTTTTCCATTAGCGGACCTTATTATCATATTTGATCCAAAAAGCTAGAGCATATTCTGGAATTTTTTCTCCAAGAAATGGAATATTCCATAAATCTATATATATGAAAATAATGTTTCCTTCTAGAAGCCTATGCCACATGGCACCCCCAAATTCTTCCAATTTCCCTCCAAGAAAAAAAAAGACATCCCACTTTTTTGTTACAACATATTTCATCTCTCACCTATTTAATTTCATTTATTATTAATAATTCCTTATCCTATATGATACACTTGAATGTATATTTTTAAATATTATATTTTTGAAAGTTTGTGACAATTCAAGTAATATTACGAAATCTATTTCAAAAAAAAATGATTATTTCGAAATCTTTTTCTCACTTTTTAAATTTTAAATATAAAAATTACTTGAAATTATTTTAAAAATAAATCTAACATTAGTTTTTTTTTATTACAAATTAAAAAATATAATACACAACAAAAATTGGAATCCTTTGTTTGTTCAACTCCAACAGCAATGTTGATAATAAATATTGAAACTTTTAATTTAAACTATCATTATTTCCTAACCTATAATTTATGTCTTTAACATGTTTTTAAAAAATATATTTAAATTTTTTAAAAAATATATTGGAAGGAAATATTATATTAATTTTGCATTTGAAATTTAACTTTCTTCATTATAATAATTGTTGAAAATCTAATTAATATTATTGGTTGTTGGTTTACTTAGATGAGAAAATGAATGTTTTCAAATCAAATAAATATTTTTTTTCCAGCATCGTATTTTTTTGGTAAATTGGAAAATAAGCATCATGTTTTTATTAAGTTTGATTTATTCTTCCGAAATTTTAATCTATATTAAACATTTTATCCTTATAATTGTTATTAATGACTCTAATTAATAACTAAAGTCAATGGATATAATTAATTACCTTTTTAAATTCAAAAATGAAAAAAAATCAATTTTTAAAAAATTTTGCTTTTTTTTTGCTAAAACTTCTACAAATCAAACAAATAATTTATATGTGAGACACACATCATTAATAAACATTTCATTACTAAACAAATTTTCAAGGTTTTTTCTATTAGCGGACCTTATTATCCTATTTGATCCAAAAAGCTAGAGCATATTCTGGAATTTTTTCTCCAAGAAATGGAATATTCCAGAAATCTATATATATATATATATATATGTGAAAATAAGGTTTATTCTAGAAGATCTATGACACATGACACCTCTATATTCATCCATTTTCTCTCCAAGAAAAAAAATATTCATTCTACTTTTTTGTCACAACATACAATCATGACTCACCCTATTTAATATCATTTAATGTAATTCCAATTTTTATGTAACCTTTATTTAAAAGTTCAAAAATATTTTAAATCCTTTTTAATTGAATTATCACAACAATTAATGTTTTAATTTTTTAATATTTAATATTTAATTTCGATTTTTTATATAACCTTTACTTGGAATTATATTTGAAAACATTACAAATATGATAAGAAAAATTAAATTCGAAAATAAAAAATAATAATCACAAATCGGAAAAAATACTTCTTAATTTAATTTTCAACGTAATTATTATTTTAATTTTTCATCTGTTTCGAAATTACAGATTTTCAATATTTAATATTGATTTTAATTTCAATTTTTTATGTAACCTTTACTAGGAATTTTATTTGAAAATATATCTAATATAATAAAAAAAATTGAATTTGAAAATAGACAAAAATAATAAAAAATCAGAAAATAAAATTAATTTAAATCCTTTTTAATTTAATTTTCAACGTAAATGTTATTTTAATTTTTCAATCTATATCTATATATATATGAAATGAAGGTTTTCTTCTAGAAGACCTATGCCACATGTCTCCTCTTAAGTAATTCATTTTCCTTCCAAAACAAAAAAGAATATTTCCACTTTTTTTTGTCACATTAATTGCTAAGTTTAATATAGGTAAAATCTTTATTAAGAATAAAACATAAGTAATACTTATAAAAACTATCAAAGTAAGGATATAATTCCAAATAATATTATTTTCTGCCCCTCCATATTTTCGAAAACATGATACAATACATGAACATCTCTAAACCTATTTCATTTCATCCATTATTAAAAATTCATAATTAGATTTAAACTTTTTGAAAATAATCAATTCTGATTAAAAAAAATTAAATTTTTATTTCCCCTGAAATTATTTTTTAAGATAAATCAAATATTTTAAATAAATATTACAAATTTGAAAATACGATTCATAAAAATAATTTCAATCCCTTTATTTTAATTAACAATATTCTAAATAGTTATAATAAATATTCGTAATTATTTTAAATAGAAATAAATATTGGATATTTTTATTTTTATTTTTCTAAAATTCATTTATTTGTTTTTCTTTAATTTTATGGTTAAAATGATTTTAAAATATAAATTAATTTTTTTGAAATTCGAATTTCCTTTACTATAGTAATTGTTTAAAATCTAATTATTACTAGATTAGTTGTAAAATGAGTGTGATGAGCAAAAAATTTTTTGAAAATAAAAGAAATATATTTTTTAAAAATTTTTAGCATCATTATTTTTTTAATTTTTCGATAATTTTGCAATTGAATAAATATTCCTATTTTAGATACTACAATTTTGATTTCTTATAATTGAAATTAATTGCTCTAATTAATTCCTACAATTAATGAGTATAATTAATTGTCTTTTGAAATTCAATTTTTAAAAACCTTGATGCTCAAGAATTGATAATTTATTGGATCAATGAAATAATTTGTAAGAAATAACAAAAAAATTTAATTAAATTAGACAAGATTAATTAAAGAATTGAAATTTCAAAAATGAAATATTCCACATTTTCGAAATTAAATTGATATAATTTAATTAATGAATCCTTAGAACATTTAATACAAATAATTTTGTTGATATGTTTAATTTCTGATTAATTTTTCACTGACCAATAATGAATATTTTATTTTAGGAAAAAATTAAGCATAAATAAATCAAAATATTTCAGCATCATTTTGTGCATACCTCCTCGAAAACAAGGTAATGACTTTCATTTTCCTCCATTTCCTATTCAACTTATACTTCTTCCTCCCATCTTTGGAATTTCTTATGAAAAAAACCCATCATGTTTTTCTCTCCGTTCGTCTGCTCCATGGTAAGTATTTTCAACTTTCTTCCATATTTTTCATACTCCTCTATTTCCTCCCTTTCATTTTTCTGTTTCTCAATTCTTTATTCAATTTCATGATAAGGAACTTTCACCTTCAATTTTTCTTTCATTTGAAACAACTATAGAGAAAAATAATTTATCAATCGTTTTGGTTTTATAATTTAATTACCCAATTTTTTTTTCAAATCCGATCCAATTTTTATCGGTTTGAATTGGATTGGATTTCAGTTTTTCAAAGAAAGTAAAAATCTTGAAATACATAACAAAATAGAAAATAAAATCATAAAACAAGAAGCACTGTAAAAGTTACAGAGACAAGATATCATGCTTAACACTAACATCAATACTGTAAGAAATGAATTATGTACGCACTGATATGTTTCACTTTCGCTGAATGAAAAGAAGACATATGTCTCCTAACTTGGAAAATGTTAAACACATTACTATAAAGGTTTGGGTATACATGGAATAAAATATTATAAGTATGGTTAAATGGGTAATTACGTATGTCAAAATTTAAATAAATAAATACTTTCGGTTTGGTTTGGATCGGTACGATTTAGAACATGGGAACTGAAAATCAATCCGATCCATTAGCGTAAATATTGGTTTTTGCTATTTTCGGTTTTTCAGTTTTTGGTTTTTTTGGATCGATTTGAGCGGTTTTAATTGGTTTGGTTCGGTTACGAACACCCCTATTTCATGATCCTATTATTTACTTATTCATCCATTTTTTATTCACCATCATATATTGTTTCACCCCTTTTTTAAATCATGAAGGGGAAAGACGAACATCCTTCAATTTATCTGCTTGGATTGATAAAATGAATTTTTCCTCCATCGTCCCTGGTAGGCGGTGGTTACCAAAGGTATGATCGAAGAGCCAAGGACAAAAAAGAGGAACGAGTTCAAACTTAAAAGTAATAGTCACATGAGAGTTTATTCAAAAATAAGAGAAGCCTCTGGATCTAAATAATTTTCGTAAATTATCTATTATTTTGCTTTATTTAATCTGGCGATTTTCTCCTATGATTTGATTTGAGTTTTATTAGAAGTGGGGTTTCATTTTGTTGTTACATGTTTTTTTTTGTCCTTTGGCCACCAGTCACTACGGGGGAAAAGAGCCCCACATGACTAATCTGGCTCGGGATACGGTAGTAATGTCCCTGACCACAAATGTATTATATTTCCCTTAGAGGGGATCGAACCCGGACCAGAAGCCTAGGCGAAATCCCTTAAGGAAATGCACATTCACCAAACATTTTGAATCAAAATATATATATTATTATTAGTGTTATTGCTATTATAAATAGAAACATTGATATGAAAAATAATCAATCAAATATTAATAATTAAACATGTATAAAAAAATTAAAATACTGATTTAATGCATATATAAAAATTTGAGTGAATTTAAGTCTTATAATTTAAAATATTTAATTTTTTTCATATTTAAATAATTAAAAATTTATAAGTAAAAAGTTGTGGTAGATTAATACATAATTATCACTATTAAGAACATATAGTTGAAACAATTGTTAAAATATATTTACTAAAAAGATACAAAACATAATATTACATGAAATTTAAATTGTAAATAACAAAAGTCACCCGTGTAGGGCACGGGTAATCCCGCTAGTTGGTTGAGAAAAGGGGTGGGATTTATTTCCATACTCATCCTTTCTTCTAATGTTTCACTAAACCTACCCATCTGATTGAATAATGGGCCTTTGGTCCGTTTTCTCTCTTTCTTTCTTTTTGTGTCTAACTTATTTCTTTTCTTTCTTCCTGAGTTCTTTTTTTTACATGGTCTAATGCTTCTTCTTTTTTTATGGGCCCATGCGCTACTAGAATCTATGTCTGATTGCCCTGTTTTTTTTATTAATTCTTAGATATAATTAACTTTTAAATTGTGAATAATTGGGGGCTGTAATCACTATTTGATTTTTTCTCTCTAACTAATTATTTACTTAAAAAAATCCAAAAAATATATCTTCTTCGATGTTGTAAATAATCTATCTATAAATTGCTAAGGATCAAGCCTTTTTGCAAATAAAAAAATCAAAAAAAGCAAACTAATACCTTTTCTCAAAATGAATTAATCTTGTGAAAACTAAAAGATACCACAACCAACTCATATTTTTCTACCAAGAACTACGTAGCCTTGATTTTCTCTGTTGATAGAGAATACGTAGGTCCGGGGTCACTCCCGCCAGGCACTCCAAATAAAAAACCTAAATTTTGTCATTCTTTGTAAGTAATTTTCATCATTAGGAACATGTAAATATTCTTTTAAATTCAAATTTATAATAAAATACAAGACATATTTTCAAGGACGAAATAAATGATTTAGAAAGCTAAGAAATTTTGCATAATTAATCATAGGTAACTGTCTTATGACGGACGTTGTAGGGGGCCAACACTTCCTTAAACGTAACCGACTCCCGAATCTAGATTTGGTTTCTTTTATTATTTGGGTTCTCTGATGTTCTCCCTAAAAACATTAGTGGCGACTCTTCTGATACATTGATTAAGTTTTAGCGCGCCGTCCCGCCGCGACTCCCGTTGCGACATATGTTCCTCGGAACAGAGGAAAAGGAAAATTAGAAAATTAGAAAATAAGTGAGTAAGGTTATGGGGTGGTCATCCCACTTTCTATATACCCCAATCACTTCATTGCTTTATTCCAAATGAAAAAAAAAGGAAAAAATAAGAGGGAGAGTCTGGATGTGATTAATTAACTACTCTTGTGTGCTTCATGAAAAAAGATCACTTAGCAAAAATTGGGTAGCCCTTTGAGTTGTCAATTCTTTCAATACCATACCTACATTGCACCCTTGGCCACGTTACAATCTGATGAGGTCTCTCCTAATTGCTTTGCTGTCTTATTTGATTTTGAATTGAAAGATAGCCAGGTTTGATGCACTGTACTTATTTGTTCATGAGCTGAGATGTGTGAGCTTATTTGTGTATGAACTCTTGAATTTGTTTCTCTGCTGCTTGTAATTCTCACTTACTAAAGTTTATTCACTTTCTTATCTTTGCACTTGCATGAACTGCTGTGATGAACCCTATGTTTTTGGACTGAAAATTTTTCATCTGATTTAAGGGTGATTAGTTCTGTGCTTGAGGAAAAGCTTTCCTAAGTTTCCGCTTGAGGACAAGCTGCCGTTGAGTATAGTGGTGTGATCACCCGGGTATTTAAGTTATTTTTCTAGTTTATTTTTATGCATTTAAATATATTATTAAGGATATTTTGGTCATTTTAGGTCACTTTAGGATTATTTCATGCATTTTATTATTTTTATGTGTTTTTATTATTTTTCTATAATTTTTATGATTTTTAATTATATTTTATTAGGATTTTTAGATTAATAAGGGGAGCTAATCTGGTGTTGATGGTCCACGCGAATTACCATGCACGCACAGGAATCCGACGGCTGCTGTTTCCGTTCCTGCCATATGGCGCAATCAGGAGAGAGGTCTACCATAAGACCGTGGATCAGGGAACACTGAATTACATGCTTTAAACTCGGCCCAATGGAATGCTGACACGTGGCTAAAGTGAAGATGGTTTTTCTCTTTTGGGAATGGCAGGTCACTCGATTAAAAAGAAAAGAAAGAAACGGATTTGGGCTCGAAGGTAATATATATATATAGAACGTGATTGGAAAAAGGAGAAAAAGAAACATAACAGAGGTTGCAGAACGGCGTGAATAGGGAGGAGAGGAAGAAAAGCTTCACTTCTCCATTAATTTCATATGTTATTCCTTTATTCTTGGTAATTTTGATGGCCATGTTTGGCTAAACCTCTTTTAGTACTTGGGATATGAATCTTTTTTAGGATTATATTTTGATTCGAACATTTGCTTCATATGAATTCTATTTATTAATCTATGTAGTTGTTTCAATTTATATTGATTATACTTGAATGCATGCGAGTAATTTACTGATTCTTATGAGAACATAAGTTGATTAGGAATTAGAGAAATAAGGAAACAATTAGATTAGACGTTCCCTACTGCTGGATTCAAGAGTAGAACCTAATTGCGTTGACTAGTTTAAATATGACTTAATCTTCAATTCCCTGGTCTAGGTGCTCGTAAAACAGACTTAATAATTGAATTGAAAGTCTAGGGCGTGTGAGTTATCAACATCTTATAACATAGGCTAAATCGTCGTAAAGAAGTTTATTGGATTCATATGAACATTGTTAGAATGAAGGCATAAGCCGAATAGGTGAAACAGGACCCAAATACTATTTTTCTCATCTGATTTCTTAAACTATTTGATTTTCGCTCTTACTTTTTATGAGTGATTGCTACAATCTTTAAAATCCTTAAAATTGGTTTTTATTTTCATAATCTGAATATTAGAAGTTAAGAGAATTAGTATTGAATCACAATCCTCGAGGGATCGATATTTATTACTACGGGGAACTTTGTACACTTGCAAATGAGCTATCAACTAACACCCGACTTATTATACTAAAGTAAGAGTAAAAAGGCTTCTAACAAAAAAACAATGGGATCCATAGCAAAAAAATAAAGAATTCAAATATCATGGCCCCTTCAAAGCATCCCACCTGATTTGTTTAGAAGCATTCAAAATGTAGCAACATATGTGTAAATGCTTATCCTTTAGAGAAGGATAAATAGGCAAAGGCCCCAAAAGAGACAAAAGACTGCCTAAGAAACACCATGCAAAGTATATCACAAATAGATCGAATTAGTAAATTACAAATACCTCATTCAAACCTGTTCAACTCAATATTTTTCAGAGAAAGGTTTAAACATATATTAAAACATAAATATGGTCTCATATTCAGATAATTATTACATCCACTGAGGTTGAAGTTTAAGAAGAAATAGATATGGTTTCCTTTCTAGTAATATCAATATTGAATTCAATCCACAATATTGGTTAGCTGAGCCTCATCAGGTGTAGAAAGATATTGAGAAGTCACGGTATCTTGTTGAGGTGATCCTTCTTCACCCATCACAGTTTGATGATCATCATTAGCAGTAAGAGTATACCAATCCTTGTACAATCTATCGATCTCCTCTTGAGTAAAGCGAGACGTATGAGCTAAAATATCGACAATTGATCGTTTCTTAATCTTAGATTTCCCTTTACCCATTTTGCCCTTTTCACCCTTCTTACTTGCTTTGGAGTTTGATGCTTCAATATTTCCACCTGAAACAAAGTTACCAAGGGAATCATGTTGAACTTCATCAACTTTCTTGGAAATTCCGCGCAATGATGTGTACACTTCGGAGGCGATGAGACCGCGATCGAGACACATTTGCAAACACTCCTTGTGAAATGGCCAGGTATTGAAGATGTTTTTCTCTTGACAACTTAAAACATACTCTCTACAACAAAATTATCTAAGTCAACAACTTCATTTCGAAATAAATTTCTGTAATTTACTATTTATAAAAAATATCCTAAACAAAAATGAAATATTCTGAAGAGATTCGTAAATTGTAGACATACGACAATCACCCAAGACTGATAAGGGAGAAAGGTAACACACACATGAGATATAATACAAAAGATAATTATATATTGAGTGTCTTTCAGGTGGATGTCAAAACTATTTTTTCTTATCCAAGTATCACTACTAAAACAAAAGTTATATTTTTACTCCATTCTTCTCTTTTGTAATTAACAATTCAACTTATCTAAGCAAGCTTACACATAATAATCCTTTAAAAAATCTAAATTCAAGTATATATAGTAAGACTGATAATAGAAATTAAAAACCATAGCTAAATGGAAACAAAGAGTTGAGATAAATAGATAACATAAGCTAATTAAGATGTGTTGTAAAGAACATAATTAACGATTAAGGTAAAATCAACTATAAGCACTTTCAAATCTCAGATAAGATAATGTAATCCAATCCAAGAGACAAATTGAAATGTAGATTAAACATGGAATTAATAATGACATAAAATTATTGTTATCATATATAGACGTATATCAGTATTTTCGGTATATGTTAACAGCTTTAACCTTATTTTGAAGGGTTTAACAGCAGCTACTGAATCCCCTTGATCTGGTAGAGAATTCAAAATGTTTGGTGAGTTTTGTTTCTAAGACATGATTCACCACAAAGAAAGTTGATCCAAAACTATTCTCTTAGACCGAAAACCCCTGCAACCCCAGAAGGTGCACATTAGATTTGGATAAAAACGATCATAAAATTGTTTTTTGAACAGAAAAATAAGATAAATTTTAACTTTTTAGAACAACTCATTCATAAGAGATAAAGATAAATTTAGATCCTTCACCAAATACATAAAACACAAACGATCAGAAAAATAAAAGAACCCACCAACTCATAAGAACGAAAGACAACATAAGATAGTCAAGTTATAGTGCCATAGCTAAAAGAACACTGCAAAATGAAATTAGAAAAACACCGATATATATATTTTTGGGCATGTGGGTAACAAAAAATTGCATGCTCTGATCTTTTATATATAAATAAAACAGAATGAATGGTGAAATTTTTTGTGTGAGTTGATATTCAATGAAACTACTTAATAAGATAAACAAAAAGATATACCTGAAATTTGGAGTAAACAAACGGGAAAGGGTGATAGAATAGCTTAGCAAGTGGCTAAAGAGAGACCATGGGTAGTTAAAAATTTAAAGCAAATGGGAAACGAGATTCACAGTTGATTTCAAAAGGAAAGAGAAGCAGGAGAGGGAGAAATAGAGGATGGGGGAGAAGAAAGGAAGGCATGGAGGGGAACTGATAGTGTAAAACTATCACTTTTATTGTTGTGGGATACTTTCCTTAATTTTTATTTCAGTTTCATTTGTGTTGCATTTAATTTTTGTTGACTTCTATTACCATTGCGGACCAAATTAAAGAGAGTATATATGTTTAATGTTGAAAAAGATTGAAGGACTAGTCATTTATTTTTATTTTTGTTATCCTTATTATTTTAATCTTATGTTGAATTCTTTAGGCTAGACCTTATTTCTAGCACCAAGCGCATATATCATCTAGTTCGAGATTGCTCTAACTTATAGCAAAATTCTCAGATTCTTGTCTATGTCAATACCACTAGGATTGCCTCATTGAAATTTATATCTAGTGAAGTAAACAAAAATTCCAGGTTTGTAGAACATCTAAATAGCATCTACAACAACATATGCACAAGACATGTTTAAGGAAAATCAACCACGTATCACATGAACCTACCAGCGTTTAACATTTAAGTTTAATAATTAATTATGCACTTAGTAGAGTAACAAAGTCAACAAAAATTTCACTCACCCTCATAAATATAGAGGGAGAGAGGTTAGAGATATAGGTGACTAATGCCGAATTCCACTTCTATCTCTTTGTTCATTATTAAGAGTCGAGAAATAAAAGAATCATACATAATGAGAATTGCAATTTGTCATATAAATGTATGTTATCTCTTCTGATTATTTGTTCTTCGCACAATGACATTTTTGGGAAAAGTATCAATTAATGCTCTTATGAAATTCAAAGTGGACACTGACACACACACATATATCAAAACCTGGAGTTGAATAGAAACTAACAAGATAATAGTTTTTGTTATGAAGCATAATTTAATATCAAAATGAAAGAAATAAAATCATGCAAAGTATTTTTTTAAAAAAACCAAATATAAAGATATGAAGTAAGTGGAATTCGTTCGTACAAAAGGAACAATACATTAAAAAATATTAAAAAAAATGAAAAGCAAAAACATATTAAAGATACTAACGTCCGACTTATCATACTAAAGTAAGAGTAAAAAGGCTTCTAACAAAAAACAATGGGATCCATAGCAAGAAAATAAAGAATTCAAATATCATGGCCCCTTCGAAGCATCCCACCTGTTCTGTTTAGAAGCATTCAAAATGTAGCAACATATGTGTAAATGCTTATCCTTTAGATAAGGATAAATAGGCAAAGGCCCCAAAAGAGAGACAAGACTGCCTAGGAAACACCATGCAAAGTATATCACATCCACTGAGGTTGACGTTTAAACATATATTAAAACATAAATATGGTCTCATATTAAGATAATTATTACATCCACTGAGGTTGACGTTTAAGAAGAAATGGATATGGTTTCCTTTCTAGTAATATCAATATTGAATTCAATCCACAATATTGGTTGGCTGAGCCTCATTAGGTGAAGAAAGATTTTGAGAAGTCACGGTATCTTGATGAGATGATCCTTCTTCACCCATCACAGTTTGATGATCATCATTAGCCGTAAGAGTATACCAATCCTTGTACAATTTATCGATCTCCTCTTGAGTAAAGCGAGGCATATGAGCTAAAATATCGACAATTAATCGTTTCTTAATCTTAGATTTCCCTTTACCTATTTTTCCGTTTTCACCCTTCTTACTTGCTTTGGAGTTTGATGCTTCAATATTTCCACCTGAAATAAAGTTACCAAGGGAATCATGTTGTACGTCATCAAATTTCTTGGAAATTCCGCGCATTGATGCGTACACTTCGGAGGCGGTGAGACCGCGATCGAGACACATTTGCAAATACTCATTTTCAAATGTCAAGGTATTGAAGATGTTTTTCTCTTGACAGTTTAAAACATACTCTCTGCAACAAAATTATTTAAGTCAACAACTTCATTTCGAAATAACTTTATGTAATTTACTATTTATAACAAAGATCCTAAACAAAAATGAAATATTCAGAAGAGATTCATATCTTGTAGAAATACGACAATCACCCAAGAATGATAAGGGAGAAAGGTAACACACACATATATAAGATATAATACAAAAGATAATTATATATTGAGTGTCTTTCAGGTGGATGTCAACACTATTTTTGCTTATCCAAGTACCACTACTGAAACAAAAGTTATATTTTTACTCCATTCTTCTCTTTTGTAATTAACAATTCAACTTATTTAAGCAAGCTTACACATAATAATCCTTTAAAAAATCTAAATTCAAGTATATATAGTAAGACTGATAATAGAAATTAAAAACCATAGCTAAATGGAAACAAAGAGTTGAGATAAATAGATAACATAAGCTAATTAAGATGTGTTGTAAAAAAAATAATTAACGATTAAGGTAAAACCTACTATAAGCATTTTCAAATCTCAGATAAGAAAATGCAATCCAATCCAAGAGACAAATTGAAATGTAGATTAAACATAGAATTAATAATGACATAAAATTATTGGTATCATATATAGACGTATATCAATATTTTCGGTATATGTTAACGGCTTTAACCTTATTTTGAAGGGTTTAACAGCAGCTACTGAATCCCCTTGATCTGGTAGAGAATTCAAAATGTTTGGTGAGTTTTGTTCCTGAGACATGATTCACCACAAAGAAATTTGATCCAAAACTATTCCCTTAGACCGAAAACCCCTGCAACCCCAGAACGGTGCACATTAGATTTGGATAAAAACGAGCATAAAATTGTTTCTTGAACAGAAAAATAAGATAAATTTTTACTTTTTAGATCAACTCATTCAGATGAGATAAACATAAATTTAGATCCTTCACCAAATACATAAAACACCAACGATCAGAAAAATAAAAAAACTCCACCAATTCCTAAGAACAAAAGGTAACATAAGATAGTCAAGTTATAGTGCCATAGCTAGAAGAACACTGCAAAACGAAATTATAAAAACACCGATATATATATATTTTTGGGCATGTGGGTACCAAAAAATTGCATGCTCTCGATTTTTATATATAAATAAAACAGAATGAATGGTGAAATTTTTCGTGTGAGTTGATATTCAATGAAACTCCTTAATAAGATAAACAAAAAGATTTACCTGAAAACTGGAGTAAACAAACAGGAAAGGGTGATAGAATAACTTAGCAAGTGGCTAAAGAGAGACCATGGGTAATTAAAAATTTAAAGCTAATGGGAAACGAGAAACACAGTTTATTGCAAAAGGAAGGAGAAGCAGGAGAGGGAGAAAGAGAGGACGGGGGAGAAGAAAGGAAGGCATGGAGGGGAACTGACAGTGTAAAACTATCACTTTTATTGTTGTGGGATACTTTCCTTCTTTTTTTTCAGATTCATTTGTGTTGCCTTTAATTTTTGTTGACTTCTATTACCATTGCAGACCAAATTAAAGAGAGTATTTATGTTTAATGTTGAAAAATAATGAAGGACTAGTTATTTATTTTTATTTTTATTATCCTTATTTTTTTAATCTTATGTTGAATTCTTTTGGCCAGACCTGATTTCTAGCACCAACCGCGTATATCATCTAGTGCGTGATTGCTCTAACTTATAGCAAAAGTTTCGGATTCTAGTCTATGTCAATACCACTAGGATTTCCTCATTGAAATTTATATGTATTTTAAATCAAAAAGTATTACCTGCAAATTAACTTATTATAATAGGTAAATCTAGGGTTGTGCAACTTGGCACAAGATTTTCCTGTACGTCATTCTTCATTGAAACTTGCGGCCAAGGCGATACAAATGGCATTAGAATTGTGGCACATCCATACTTGTGGCATTGGCTAAACTCCCTCGAAAGGCGACAACAGGAGGCGTTTTTGATGAGTTGTTTGGCTTCTAAAAAGGTAGAAAATGTTCCTGTTTAAACCTGGCAAGACGTATTGCTAGGGGGTGAGGAAGGTTACGTATCCAGCTATTGGTGAGAAAGTTGATATACTCTTGAACTCTGGTTTTTCTAGGGAAGCTTCTCAACATGCTAGGATCCCATTTGATGTGCTTTTTCCTGAACTCTTGGCCTGTAGCTCTATTAAGTTTGGTGAGGATTCACACTTCTTGGACGAGTTTCAGGGATCCCACATTTTCATGCTATGATGAGAGGTCTTTATTGATGAGAATCGTTTTCTAGATTTCTTTCGACTAGAGAGATTGGAGATGTAGGTTTTTGGAGAAATGATTGAGTCACAGTTTTCTGAAGATTTAACCACGATGGATGGTTGCGTGCTTGAAGAAGAGACGGAGCTTGATGGTGAGAGGTCTTAGGATGTTGGGGAGGTTTTAAGGAGTTCTCGGATTCGAGAGGATTTGAGTTTGATTGCTTGTAGGCGTCGTGGACGACCTAGGAAGTTGGTTATCCTTTGTGTCTAAGGATAGAGCCCCTAGGCCTACGAGGAGACCCAAGAAAGTTGAGAAGAGGGGTCGGAAGAAAAAGGTTCAAGGTGAGATTTAAAGTGGCTTAGATGTAGAAGAAGCCCCAACCTCTCTAGAGACCGACAAAGGGAATCAGATGATGCTTCGGTCGGTGGAGTTTTCAGAACCACAAGGTGTTATGACTAGAGCGATGAGTGATTTGTTGATGGGAAAGTACTTGGGCAAAAGGTATATGATTGTACATATGAGATTGTTTTGAATCAAATTGCGGCCCAGATTCAAGAGTGTAGGCCTCCTTGGGGGTGGTGGTTGGTGGTTTAGTATTTTCTGATAGGAGCTGGGTGCTTTATCCCTTCTTTTGACCATTAAGTCCTTCTAGTTTGTAGCTTTGGTCCTTTAGTTATTGGATTGTTCTTTGCTATTTAGGTTTCTTTTGGTTTTGGTTGTGTTTAGGGTTCTTGGATGTCGTATAGCTTTATGGTTTGGTTTCTTTGGGAGATCGTACTTCACTGAGTGGTCATTAGTTTTTTGTTTCTACTCATCACCCCCTTGCTTGCTTTGTCTCCTTTTTAGCTTTGTTTTCAAAGCAGTGATTAATACACTCCTTTTATATATATATATATATATATATATATATATCATTATTCTTAACGAGTTTTCAAGAACATTTAGAGAATTTTTTCACAAATGAAATAGAATATTTTATCATAAGAACGTAAAATAGAACATACCAATTAAGTGCTATATGAAATTTTAAATGCATTAATCACAATTGGTTTTAACATGACAATATATGGCACTGTAAAGTTGAAGATTTTCACTTAAATGAAATCACAATTTAATACAACAGTGAAGATTCCATATAGCAGTAACTTAAAGAAAATCTATTAAAGAATAAAATTAATTAGAAATAGAAGAAAATGAAGTTAATTATGTCCATGACAATTGAGAAAGAAACAAAAAAGTGGTTCAAAAAAAGGAGTCCTATACGCTACTCTTCTTAACATTTCATTCTCCCCTTCTTATTTTATGATCAAATAAATGAGTGAATACGTACATCCGGAAGTCCTTCAACCTGCAAAGTGACTTCAGATTAGTTTTTTGCACCATTTTCCGTTCGTCCCGGGAACGGCCGAGCTCATGTGTCACGTTAACTAACACATGGATTTCAATTTGGTCCTTGTCAATCTTAACTTAGTGTCAATTTAGTTCCTTAACAAGCTGGACTTCACTAATTATTAAAAAGTAAACAATAAATAATTAATTAATTAATTAAAAAACTACACATTGATTTTGATTTGGAATGTTCATGTTCAACACCATTTTCATCATCATTTTCAACACTCATCACAGAAATGTTCAAGATCTAAAATTTCCACATCATCGCATCTTCAAAATCTTCATCATCCTCATCAACATCTTCTTCATCACCATCTTCAACATCCCATCATCCTCGTCAACATCCTCTACATCACCCTTTTTTTAAAGATCACCACCACCAATAAAATTAAGAACCCCCCCCCACCCCACCAAGGAAAAGTACTTGGGAGTGTCTAAGCCAAGGTCTTCGCCATTAAGCCTATCTGAGTCTCCAAATTCCTGATGGAGGCTTCATGATACTTGTAGTTGGTTATGGATTCATTCAAGAAGGTCTTAGTAGTGAGTGCAAGCTCCTCCACTATCTCTGGAAGACTCTGCTTTCCATTCTCTGGAGTCTTAGTTATTGGAGGCCTCTGATTCTGCCGGATAGGCCTTTGGTTCTTATCCCTCCAAGAGAAATTGTTATGATTCCTCCAACCTAAGCGTTGGAGTAAGGATTGTTGTAATTACCTAAGGCCTTTACCTTCTCATCAAACTCAGAATCATCTGCACTCTTTCGACTAGCTTCTAGCTTCAAGGTAATTAGATCTACCTTATGGGACAACTTCTGGTTGGAAGCCAAAATGGCTTCAAAGGACTCAAGTTGAAGCACTCATTTCCTATGCATCCAATCACAGTTAGAATGAGCAACCCAAGCAGCTAATTTATTGATGATGTCAAGGGATGGTTGAGTTGTCAGGGCATCAAAGGCCCCATTTGCAGTAGTGTCAAGCTTGTCCTTCGTGTAATCATTCAACGCAGCATAGAACTTTTGCACTTGATTAGCTGTGGAAAATTTGTGGCCAGAGCGTCTCCTCGAAAGTACTTGAATCTCCCAAGTTTCATGGAGGTTCTCAGAATCAAGCTTGACAAATGAGTTGATCTCTTCTTTCAGTTTTCTGACTCGGCTATAAGGAAAGAGTTTTACCATAAATTTCTCAACGAAGTATCCCAAAAGGTGATGCTCTATAGTGGTTGTGATCTGAGTCACTCCTCTGCCACATCCCTAAGAGAAAAAGGGAAGTGTAAGACCCAAGTTTTTAAGTTTAGGATAAGTGAATAAAGTTCTTATTCACGATTAGGTTTGATGTATCGTGAAGGGAAACCTGAACAAGAGTTTATTGAATGGAATAAATTTATGAAGGAGAAAGTTCAGGAAAAGTCTAAGTATTGTATCAAAATCGATAGAAGTTATAGCACGACTAATATTCGCTTAAACCTAGGTCAAGAACGCTAGTAAATAGCTAATTTACACTTTAAGACACGATGGAAACTAATTCCAAAAATCTTCAGAGAAATTTTAGAACTTCTCTTATTCGTCTATAAACAAGCGTTTCTTGTAACATCCCGACTTGACGACTGGCCTCACGGTAACAACACGAGTCTTTTCAGTGTGCTTTGTCCTCACTCGCGCACTTCCCGGGAAAACTTCCCAGGAGGTCACCCATCACGATATTGCTCCAAGGCAAGCACACTTAACCATGGAGTTCTTATCAGTTGGGCTCCCGAAAAGAAATTGCAACTTGTTGTTATGAGTAGTACCAATCAAATCTTTTATGCCCTCCTCAACTGTATAGTCCATCCCTATACAGTCTCGGAATACCTCTTGTTCGGGTGTGAAAACGGTTCATTCATGTGCCCCTCCGCCTAGAAGCCTGTCAGGAGCCGCTCCTTGTCCGTGCCTCACTGCACCGGCGATCACTCCCCGCCCTCGTCGGCCCCGGGCGTCACAGTTTCGATACGAAACCCTGGAATGTACGAACGTCAAATTCCAATACTCGGAAGTTTGCCGAAACCAAAACCCTGATAGTTCAAGAAACCTAAAACCAACCGACGATGAAGACTTTTTCTATTCGGAGCTTCAAATGAAGATTCCACACGCATACACCCATTTCTCTTGATGTTTCCGATCTTTCTTCAGAAGGAAGTTTTCTCTTCTGACATTCACTGCAAAAAGTAATTTCTCGGGTAAAATAGATTTACACCGACTTTGAATCGTTTACCTTAATTCCAAGAAACCTCTTTTGAGTTTTGGAATTCTGTCGCCAAAACCTATCTTAGAATTCACGGAGAATGAAGCCGGAAAAATCGGAATCGCGAAATTTTCATTTTTCCGCATTTTCCAAAACCTATAAATAGCAAGAAAATGAGAAAATTTGCAAAACTTACCCATTTTCTTCCCTTGAACCCGCGAGCATAGGAGAAGGAGGAGGAGAAGAAGATTTTCTCCGTTTCTTGCCCGATTGCTGCACAGTTCATTGCTACTTGAAGACTACGAGGTATAGATACTATCCCTCACTTCTGATCGTCAATTCTGTCGTCTTCTTCTATGTCTTTCTGTGCTCAAAGTTTGGAGCTTTTTGTAAAACTGTCCAAATAGCTTGATTTTAGTGTCTAAACATCTTCCCTACGTGCCCAAGAGTACTTCTAGCGGATCACATTTTGCCGAATGTCGCCGAAATGCCGCCGGAATTCATTTCTATAGGAAATACCCATTTTTGGGCAAAGATTCATCCTTTAAGCTGAAAACTATCGACTTAGCTTAGTGCTAGTAGGATTAGTCGTCATAAACGTCGTTGTTGACGTCCCCATCCAATTTGTTTTTCGAAATTTCAATTTTGAAATTCTGAGCTAAAAATATTGACCAAAATACCCCTGTGACAGTTTTCGATCCGATAATTTTTCCGAGTTTAGATTCACCTTAGTTACGACTAATAATAACCTAGGAACCAAGTTTGATCGAAGAAAAGTCGGCGCACACAATTGTTGTGTGTGGCCGTGAGCTACCCTAGGGGAGGAGGAAAATTTCTTTTTCGAAAACTTGTCCGATTTCGTTAGATTATCGTACCTCAGAGTAAATGCTACTTCGTGTAACCTTAGTGAGTATTGATTGCTGAGTTTCTGACTGATTATGATGGAATTCTGTGGTTTTTGCTTTAAGGTTCTTTTGAGGAAATTCCCGAAGAACAAGGCGTGGATTGTGAAGGAGCGTTTGAGGAGAACCCTGGAGGAGCTACAGCTGAGGGCTACTCACTGAACTATTAGCTAATGCTTTAGGTGTCGACGCATTCGACTTGATTTACTGTTTATGCACTTGTTTGTGTTTGACTGGGAAAATGTTTTCTGAGGCTTCGGCTGACAATGATGATTATTCATCTATTGACTGTTTTTGAGTTTGAATTGTAGGATCACGCGCTTACCACTACGCCAAAACCAATTGGTGTTAGTGAGGGCGCAACGTTATTTCTTATAGCGTAGCAGACAGCGCCCCGTTTCGAATGCTACCTGCAGGCAGGATGCTGGCCCACCTGGACCCAACAATCCCCCCCCCCAGCACCTGCCAGCCAAACTAGCTGCACAGCATGCCTTCCGTGGGATTCGAACACGGGACCTCTGATACCACTTGTAGGATCACGCGCTTACCACTACGCCAAAACCAATTGGTATTAGTGAGGGCGCAACGTTATTTCTTATAGCGTAGCAGACAGCGCCCCGTTTCGAATGCTACCTGCAGGCAGGATGCTGGCCCACCTGGACCCAACATGAATCACATGCTATGTGCTAAATGGTTAATCTAGGATGTGTGATATCTGCTCTATATGCTAAGTGCTACGTGGTTAACTTAGGATGTGTTGATACATGAGCTATGATTGTTGGATTGTGCTAATTTAACTATGCTATTACACATATATCTGTGGTGCTGGAGAGTGAGGATAACGGGCAAGTCATGCCAAATTTTTATGAGATTTTGAGAAAGTTTGACGGGACGAACGGAGTTCGGGCCTTGTTATGTTTTAGTGGATCGAGACATTCTCTGGGAATTACTTGGGATTATGGGATCTTTGAAACTCATAGGAAATACGATAAGACTAAATGGAAACTATTTTTACAAGGAAAATTCATAAGATATTAAACAACCTCTAAACCTTTAAATAATGATAACAATCTCGGATGCAAGCTTAGGACTGAAATATTAGTTTTGGAAAATGAGAAGTGTCGTCGAATCCAAGTTTTAGGGAAATTGTAAGTTCTGAGTATGTTGATACTCCTTCGCTCTTTGAGCAGTTTGTTTAGCCATCCAAGGGATGAGCCGAGAAGCTTCACTGAGGCGTGAGACCTCGTGAAAAGCATGGATCTTCACTGAGGCGTGAGACCTCGTGAACAGCATGAAACTTCACTGAAGCGTGAAACTTCGTGCAAGTGTGTAAATTCAGTGAGGCGTGAGACCTTGTGAAAGCATAAAACTTCACTGGAGCGTGAGACTTCGTAATTGTATAAGACTTCACTGAAGCGTGAGACTTCGTGAAAGCATTGATGACTCGAAGAGTTATCGTGAGTGATTGCACTCTTTTTATGATTAATTGTATTTTGTCGCAGAATCGACATTCACCTTAGGGTATTCTTTTTAGAGACAATAAGTTAGCTAGAACACGTGGCGACGTGTCGAGTGAGGTCGGAGACGTTGTTTGGCTAATCACTTTGCATTCATGCACTCATTTTGAGGTTAATACACGGCGGGATACCGGACCTCGGTGGATTCCAAAATGGTCATAAGACCCGGATTTCCATATAAGAACACTGCGGTGATTCTTGGTAGCAGACGGAAATGGCAGACCTTCGGGTTCACTGCTGATCTGACTACACTTTGTGTGGTATAAGAGACACGCGAGCGGAAATGGTCCCACCGTGGCTGGTGCTAGGGCTGACTCGTTGATGCCCATCCTTCCGGAATGAATCTTGTCAACCAGCATTGCATTTCACGCAACATGCATACTAACTTAGTTGCTGAGTGTGATTGATACTTGTTAAACCTATTTGATGCATGCTAATTGTTATTATCGTCTTTTATATTCATGGTGAAATATTCAACCCTAGGATGCTATCTCTAACTTATAAGCCTAAGTGGCTACTCCTTATCTTTACCTATTGGATTTATTATTTACATAATTCTTTGGAGTTGACCCTCGCGTCTTCTGTGTGTGCTTTGGCGGACTACGCCCATTGTCAGATGTCTATGGCGGACTGGTTTACGATGGTCCACCCCTCGGGGGGGGACCCGGTTTGAGATGCTAGACCAGGATGACCCCGGTTCATGGGTGGTCGACCCCGCTGGCCACCGTGCGACCTATTCGGGGAGGATTATGGAGGACCGCGTCGACCGACTGGGACACCTGACGGAGGGAGTGCTGAGGAGGTACACCGTGAGCTTCAACTTGCCACCTGGCGTGCACTGCGGACCAGGAGTGGGAGCACCACCACCACTGTCATCTTCTGATGACGAGGACCCCTCAGAGGAGGAGCATGTGGGAGGGACTTCTGCGGAGTCTAGCTCGCCCACTATCGCTGTCATCGATGATTTTGGCTCGGGCCCTAAGCCCGTGAGGCCAGCACCGGAGCGCATCGGGGTAGCGAGAGGAGGTAGGATGGTGTACATAGACTTGGTCGTTCTGGATTCAGATTCGGACGACGACCACGCTAGCATGTAGGATTGAGTGCTGGTGTGGGCTCCTCGAGACAGGATTAGTGTAGGAGTAGAGTCTTAGCTCTGACCGTCATGTTTTTAGTTGGGGACAAGGTAGTTTCCTGCGGATAGCTTATTGTGTGGTTTCTCTACGGAAATCACAGAGAGTTGGTTGGACTAGGGGGTCTTGTTTTAGGCCGTTTGGGCTAACTTATTCTCATTTTTTAGGGATGGTGTTGCGGACACTTAACTTTTCCTTTGGATTGTACATATTGCCTACGGGCGCTACTTTCTACCACATCCCGTCACTGGAGGATACTCGTGACGTGGTTTGTTACTTACAGCGGGGGCTGTAAATATTGTTGTATATTAGTTCTGTTATCTTTTGTTGTTGAGTTTCATTTCTTTCAGTTCTTGATTATATTATCGAAAAAAAAACATTCACGTTTTTCCGCTTTAAGTTTCTTTTTGGTTACTAAAGTGACGCTACCGAAATCGGGGTGTTACAGGAAGAGCCTCAACCTGATTGTATCCAAGTTCACATTTCGCCTCAGAGTAGAGCAATGGTGAGTGAATCACTCCAGGTGTGCGTGAACATCGTCAGTGGCACTACAACCAAATCGGTTCTAAGATACTATTGAGATGAAGTGCGGTGGAATCTAGAAGTCAGGAGGAGCATCTTGAGGCACCACGATGGTTCCTTCAAAGTTGTAATCAACTCGTGGGGCTGTGAGGTCTCTCAATGACCTCTAAGAGTCTGCCTCCTCCCTCAGTTGCTACTGGCGAAGCAATCCAGTAGTGACCTCTTATTCGAGCTGAGCATCGAACTCAGCATGACGCCTTGCTTCAAGTTGTGCTGGCGTTTCATCAGCCATGTCAACGGCTTAAGTGGTTCTCCTTTCCTGTGCTAACCTATGATAATAAGTCGGGTCAACCTCTAGATTAAAAAGCAATAATTGAGGATCAACTGAACCTCACATGCAAAGCAAACTGTCAAAAGCACGTATTCCAGCAAAAACTCAACAAGAAAATAACAACAATCTAGACAACTAAAATAAACCGAAAATTGATAAATCAAAACACAATCTCCGACAACGGCGCCAAAAACTTGATATGATATCTGCATGTGTTTGATACGATCAAAGTAATATAAGGAATTTCGAATCCACGGGGATTGTGAGACAAACCCATTTGCAATAAGAAATGGTAGTTTAAAGCACAAGAAAAGTAAAAACAATATGAATTCAGTTTGAAGTGAACTAGATTATGAAACAAAGAAATGATTATGGTAAAAGATTAGCACTAGAGTTTAGATTCTCTTGGGGAGACAGGGGAGCCCATGAGCCGAGGAGCAAGACACCATGAGATCTCGACGCCACATCTTAACCCAAAACCTCAAGGCATTAGGTTTATGGGTCCATCTCCTTATAAACTCTCCCTCTTATCTTGACTTCTCCGATGTGGGACTTACTTTAACACTTGATTCCAACAATCTCCCCCTCAGGTGTGAGTCCCTCAACCACATCATCCATGGTCCCCCCGTTTGCGGAAGCTATCCAACCTTGTACCGTCGTTTGTCAACGGAACCCGCCACCTAGCCACGCACTGCTAGGAAGACTTTCGACACAAGGAGCCGTCATGGTCCCCCAACAAGTGGTATCAGAGCCGATGGTTCGTGGGACTATGGTGACAGCCAGGGCTGTAGATAGCACAAGGCCATTCAGGCCCATGCCTTAGGCCCCCAAAGAAAAATAAAATTTTACTACTTATATATAGGCCCCAAGTACTTGTAATATACCCACTTGTTCGGCTCCAAGTTCTATTCTAACAAAAAAAAAAAAACACAACATATGCTTCAGCTTTTCACGGGAAACACCAAAACAAAATAAAAGAGTGGAAAGATCATAATGTATAGATTTCGACCATTTAATGTATGAGATTTCGACCAAAATAAAAAACAAAGTAAAAAGTGGAAAAATTTACATGGTCAATTTTTTTTTTATTAACCAAACATGGTTAACTATTATTAAAATCAATTAAACAACAAATTATTTTGTTTCAGCTATAGCTTAACAAAAGTTAGAATCCTCTCTCACCCCTAAAAATTAGCAAACCAAAAACGGAAGTCACAACAATATCATCATTAATATTATTTAATATATTTTCATTTATCAGAAAATAAATTAAATCTTACTTAAATCATATTTAAGGTCAACAATGTTACAAGATAGATTGAATGAGTTAGCTATTTTATTTTTTGAAAGCGAAATGTTATAATTGTTTGATTATAAACTCTGATAAATAATGTTGTAGCTCAAAAACTAGAAGATTAATATAAAAAAATGAGAATTTATATGATATATTAAGTATATTTAAGCACCCAAATAATTTTCGCCTTAGGCCCCCAAAAGTTTGTACACGGCCCTGGTGACAGCTCCTTGTGTCGAAAGTCTTCCTATTACCTTGACTTATCCGATGTGGGACTTGACTCTAACACTTGATTCCAACAGTTTCACCTAATCAACTTATGTTCAAGACAACTAAGATTGGATGGAGCTTATGAAATTCATTTTATTGTTACTGTAGCGTATGTTTGTACAGGTTAATACCTTAAGACAAGTAAAGAGGAGAGTTCTTTATCAGGCCACCAACTATTAGTATCTACCCTTACTCCTAAGGTGTAAGCAAATCGTACAACATAAAAATTTCCTATATTTCTCGGTTCATTTACCTTATTGTCTTTATCTTTGTACACTTTATTTATCTTCAGCATTTATTTTACATTTTAGCCGTTTAAGACTTTTATTTTATCAATTTTAGACGTTACCTCAATACCAAACACTTTTTTTTATCTCGTCTTCAACATTTCAATAGCAATCATTAAGAGTTCTTTGGAGTGTGTAAGGTATCATTACTTTCAACAATTTCTCAAATAATCATTTGATTAGAAAACTGTTACATTGATTTTTTTAACCGACTCACGGAGCAACCCGGCCTAGACCTGAATGTATTCCAATTTCCAACTAACACCTGCTTTATTATTATTGGGCTTTAATGAGACAAAGTATGTGGACCTTCTTGAGTTCTCCCCGTCATCCATGAAGCAAGTTGGGGATCGACCTAAGTAATAGATGTATGTTGGAGTGCATAAACTAAGAAAACTATGGTTACTATATACTATTTCTGATTTGCAAGCGGTGATGTTCGTGTGGGATGCACACTCCTCTCCATATTTTAATAGACCTAATTGCCCCACTCTTGCTTTTCCTCATACAACTTAGTGCTTTCCTCTTCATCAATCCACTGAATTCTAACTGAGCTTTCCAGACTTTCTCTTCTTCAATTAGATTGTGATTGGCAACAAAAATAATTTAACTGGGAATGATGTACGACAATAGAAAATTTGGAGTGCAAACAGAGGCTTCAAACTTCTTAAGACTAAAAATATATAGAAGGCTTATCTGGTGAGAGATTAGAGTGTGAGAAGAAAGAGAAACCAATGTCCAGATTGAAGGACCTTGTATGGATGATTATAGAACTAATTTATTTAAACTAACATGGATATATACGCATCCATTTTTGTTGTATGGTTAAGAGTATATCAAAGGATTGTCTTTTTTTTCCAGAGGAAGGCCGTACATGAAAGGATTTAATTCAAAATATACAATATAAGTAAATGATCAAGATTATATTTACGTGTTCTTCCTCAATATATTAGCACCAAGATTCTCTCAATCTGTGGTGGTGTGGTGTATGTTTTTTAATGAATCTTTCGGCAGAGTGGTGCAATAAACACAACTTGAAAACGTACCTGTAAAGACACTCAAACACACAATGTGAGAGTTAAGAGAGATAATTCCAAAGTCTTACAAGAACAAATGAATTGTAAATAAATGACCGAACTTTGTATTTTTAGAGTACAGTGTGTGTTATGTTGTTTGTTTAGTCCTCTTGGGGGTATTATTTAGGAGCAGCGTGTTATGCAGTTCGTTTAGTCCTCTTGGGGGTATTATTTAGGCTAGTTAAATTATGTACTCTTTTCCCTTCACTAGATTTTTTCTAAAGGGGTTTTCTTAGTAAGGTTTTAATGAGGCATTTCTAACTAGTCTAGCCTCCAAGGGATTCATTAGTGTACATTTGTGTCCGATTTTCCTTGATACGTGTTTCTCTATCTATATGTATTGGGTTGAAGTACCCTTTGTACTTCACTTCAATAAATTTCTTGGCTTATCTAAAAAAAAAATAAACAACACACACAAAAGAGAAAGTGCACTCTATGAAGTTGATCAAAGTAGCACAAGAAAGGGGGGCTTGAATTGTGACCCACTTAAAACTTGATTTCCCAAACGATATAAAGATTTGTCATCTTCGTTGGTATCGTTTTGTGCAGCGGACGTGTAAGAGCAGAAGATTAGACGATGCACACATACAATTTTATCCAGGTTCACCCCCAGAACGATAGGCTACGTCAAGTCCTTAACAGCATCAAGATTTCACTAAGATCAAATATCAAGGACTTCTCCTTACAAGTATTCGACAAAACTTCTCCCAATGAGTATTCTTGTACATGCCTCTTCAGGCATAGCGAGTATTATTGTACATGCCTCTCTAGGCATAACGAGTATTCTTTTGTTAGTACCTCTCCAGACAAAACACAAGTATTATTTTCCCACTGCCTCTCCAGGCATTAGCGAGTATTCTTTCAGCACTGCCTCTCCAGACATTGAGTATTAGACAGGACTCCTCCCTACACGTATTATTGTACATGTCTCTCTAGGCATAACGAGTATTCTTGTCCATGCTTCTCCAATCTCCAAGCATAACGAGTATTATTTTAGGACTGCCTCTCCAGGCATTGAGTATTAGAAAGAAATCCTCCATTACAAGTATTGTACATGACTTCTCCCAAAACAATCTTTCTCAAGATTGCTTTCTTCTACTCTAAAATCTCTTCTTGAAAGAGGGATAGTAGATCTATGAAGTTCATGAATCATAAAGTATTAAGGTTTGACTCTTAAGTGAATACTTTATGTTTAGTTACATGATAAAGGTAGAAAGAATTTGACTCTAAAGAATACCTACTCTACATGTTGAAGTCGACGATGATTGTAAGACCCAGGTTTTTAAGTTTTGGATAAGGGAATGAAATACAAGAGTTTATTGGATGAAATAAATTTATGAAGGAGAAGGTTCAGGAAAAGTCCAAGGATTGTATCAAAACCGATAAAAGTTATAGCACGACTAACATTCGCCTAATCTTAGGTCGAAGACCCTAGTGAATAGTTAATTTATACTTTAGGACACGATGGAAACTAATTCCAAAAATCTTCAGAGAAATATTAGAATTTCTCTTATTCGTCTATAAACAAGTATTTCAATACGAAACCCTGGAATGTACGAACGTCAAATTCCAATACTCGGAAGTTTGCCGAAACCAAAACCCTGATAGTTCAAGAAAACCTAAGATCAACGGACGATGAAGACTTTTTCCATTCGGAGCTTCAAACGAAGATTCCACACGCATACACCTATTTCTCTTGATGTTTCCCATCTTTCTTCAGAGAGAAGTTTTCTCATCCGACATTCACTGCAAAAAGTAACTTTTCGGGTAAAATAGATTTACACCGACTTTTGATTGTTTACCTTAATTCCAAGAAAATCTCTTTTGAGTTTTGGAATTCTGTCGCCAAAACCTATCTTAGAATTCACAGAGGAATGCGCAGGAAAAATATCGGAATCACTCTTATATTTTTATCTTAACTCTATGAGCTAAATCCTCCGATGTCTAAACAAATCTGTACCGGTTTACAAAATATCTTCTCAAAATATCTTTGATAAATATCTATTCATCCTTATCCGATCTTTGATAAATATCTACTCATCCTTATCTAATCTTTACAAAATATCTTTACAAAAATATCTTCTCAAAAATATCTATCCATCCTTATCCATCCACCAAGTCATCCTTATCCAAACTTTGCAAAATATCTTCCATTTCCTTCACTATATATAGGTTGTAGCTAGAAAATGAAAATGTTGCAAAAATCTTCACCCATTCAACCCCAAACCCGCGAGCACAAGGAGGAGAGGAGAGGAAAAAGATTTTCGCCGATTCTTGCCCGTTAGCTTCACAGTTCGTTGCTAATCGAAGACTACGAGGTATAGTTACTATCCCTCACTTTCGATCGTCATTTCCGTCAATTTTCTGTAGACTTTTCAGAGCTCAAAGTTTGGAGCTTTTTGTGAAATTGTCCAAATAGTTTGATTTCTCTGTCTAAACATCTTCCCTACGTGCCCAAGAGAACTTCTGTCGGATTAATCTTTCCGTAATGTCGCCGGAATCAATTTTTACCTCAAATACCCATTTTTGGGCAAAGTTTCGTTCTTTACGCTAAAAAAACTCACGACTTAGCTTAGCTTTAGTAGAATTAGTTGTTATAAATGCTGTTAGGATCGAGCTCATCTAATTTGTTTTTCGAAATTTTGATTTTGAGTTTCCAAGCTAAAAATAATGACCAAAATACCCCTACGACAGTTTTCGACCCGATAATTTTTCTGAGAGTTTCCCTGGCCTAGATATCGCCTAAGAATACCTAGGAATCGATTTAGATCGAAGAAAAAGTTAGAAAATCCTATTTTTCATAGTGGCCGAAACCTATTTGCTTGGGTACCGTGTCCAAAAATAATTTTTGGGTCTCTATGACCTGAGCCATTGCGTAGCTCTTTCAATTGTCAAAATTTTGGGGCCGGTTTCGTGTCATTCCGAGTTCTGTAGCTCGAGTTATGCACGTTTTAGCGAATAAAGTGTTTTTGTACAAAACTTGAATCGAGTCAAAACTCATCCATTCGGGGGAAACCCTTCCATTCGTGCCTAAATGTTGTACTCTGAAGCTTCTTGAGCTTTATCGAACATTAGTTAGGATTGTTTCGTCTGTATCGACTTGGTTGATTCATTATTGCTTTGTTTGCTCAAAGGTTCAATTGTGGAAACTTTGGGACTGAACAAGCTTGTGAGCGAGACCTGCACCGCGAGACTGGAACAACTCGAGGTGAGGGCAACTTACTTGCTAGCTAATGTTTTAGGCGTCGATCAATTCGACTTGGTTTATTGTTTATCGCATTGATATGTTGATAATTGACTCGCATGCTTAATTGTTAAATGGTTAACTATAGGCTATGTGATTATTTGTTCACATGATATTTGGATTATATTGATTATATTGTGTCTTTCTATTACGCACTTGAATTGCTGACTATATTGAATATACCGTGCGATTGTGCGAATGAGTGAGGAACGTCAAGATAGTGGATAACGGGTAGTTATGCCAGACTCCTGACGAGTTTTTGGATAAAGTTTGATGGGACGGACCGAGGTTCGTACCCTATTATTGTTTTATGGATCAAGACCTTCTCAAAGGAAAATTGAGTTTGAAAATGATATTGGAATAAAACCCATTTGAATTCACGTAAGAACTGAGGTTGTTCTGTCTAAGGCAAGAAGGGCTTTTAATGAGGCATTGTGCCCGGCCAGCTTACCTGGGAACTTCTCGAGCCATTACTTGGGTGATGATGGACCTTTTGTTTTGAGACCTTCTCCAGGGAATCATTGGAATTACGGGATCTTTGAAACCAATAGGATTAGAGACGAAACTTGAACGATTTCATAATGAACCTCCATAATGTATTAAACAACCTTCAAACCCTTTAAAATAATGATAACAATGTCAGATGAAAGCTTAGGGCTTGGATGTTAGTTTTGGAAAATGAGAAGTGTCGCCGAAATCCAAGTTTTGGGGAAACTAATAAGTTTCCAAGTACATTGGTACTCCTTCGCTCTTTGAGCAGTTTATTTAGCCAACCAAAGGATGAGCCGGGAATCTTCACTGAGGCGTGAGACTTCGTGAAAGCATGGAACTTCACTGAGGCGTGAGACTTCGTGAAAGGGTGCAACTTCACTGAGGTGCAAGACTTCGTGAAAGCAAAAACTTCGCTGAGGCGGGAGACCTTGCGGAGACGGGAACCTTCGCTGAGGCGGGAGACCTTGTGGAGACGGGAACCTTCGCTGAGGCGGGAGACCTTGTGGAGACGGGAACCTTCGCTGAAGAAGGAGACTTTGCAGATGCGTGCAAATTCACTGAAGCGTGAGACTTCGTGAATGCGCAAAAATTCACTGAAGCGTGAGACTTCGTGAATGCGTGAAAATTCACTAAAGCGTGAGATTTCATCGCCGTTTACCCCAGGGCAAACGACAGGGAACATTTGTTTAGTTAGACACTTGTGCGTTGGGAGGACGATACATTGTTTGACTAACCATATCACCTAACTTCATATGTTGAGATTTTGATGATTTGATATTGGTGAACATTGTTATGATATTTGTTGAATTGTTGAGATATTGAATATTGTGTTGTTACTAGAGATCTGATAACATGTTATGTATATACCTTAGGGTAGACGATACAAAACTTATATGTATATATACAACCTATATATATATACCACTTAATTCAACACATGTTGTTTGTATTATCTACTATATTCTGTGAGTTGACCCTCGCGCCTTGGCTTTGTTTGTATGTTTGTGTTTGGGCGGTCGGCCTGCTGCCAGGCGTCCGTCAGCCGGTTCGTGATGATTCGTTGTGCGGGAAAGACCCGGAGCGAAATGACTATTACTGAAGCTGTCGACGAGGACCCGGACTTCATGCCTGATCGAGGAAGGGTCGATGAAAGTAGTGTGGGATATGGGTGGTTAGAGTCTTTGAGTTGGTTGTTAGAGTCATAGCTCTGATTCGTCATTTGTACTTTTGGGACCGGGTAGTTTCCGACAGGTTGCTTTCGGTGTGGTTCTCCAGAGATGGGGATCGCATGGAGTAGTCGGACGTAGGAAGTCTTTTTGGAAGCCGTTTTGGGCTGACTTACTTTTCGGAGGGCTGTATTTATAAAACTTATGACTCTATCTGTGAGTCGCACTTGTTTGCCGATGGGCAATACTTCTAGTTATTTGATGTTACATTCCGTCACTTGAGAACACTCGTGACGATGTTTTTAGTTGCAGCGAGAGCTGTACTTATATTGTATATTAATCGCTGTTAATCGCGATTGGGTTGAGTCTTCTTTTCGACAAGTCTTTTTATTTGAACAAAACGAAAAAAATATACCTGCATTTTCCGCTTTATTTATTTTCAAGTTACTAAGTGACACCCGGAAATCGGGGTGTTACATTGTGGTATCAGAGCTTGTCGAGTCTTTCGGGAGTCTTTGGGGAATAGGTCTTCTGTGCTAGGTTGTGTGACTCTGCAAAGAGTAAAAAAATTGATTGTCTGCCGAGCGAATTTGCGCTTAGAATTGATTGAAGTTGCTACCTAATCATATTGTATAGCTATGCATAATACTATCTTATGATTGGTACTGACTGTTTGCTAAAAGAATACAGAACATGGTGAACGCGAACCAACTTGCTGAGATGGTGGCCACTTTGGTCCAAGCAATGACTGTACAAACGAATGACAATGCACATCGGCGTGCTGCTGAAGATGCACGTGAGCTACACCGGCTTCAGAGAGAAGCAGCCCTGGACCAGAACAGGGGACTGAATGATTTTAGAAGGCAGGATCCACCCAAGTTCACGGGTGGGACTGACCCGGACAATGCGGATCTATGGATCCAAGAGATTGAGAAGATTTTCGAAGTACTGCAGACTGTAGAGGGGGCCAAGGTGGGCCTGGCAACTTATCTGCTGCTGGGCGATGCTGAGTACTGGTGGAGGGGTACCAGAGGAATTATGGAAGCTAACAACGAAGAGGTGAATTGGAACTCTTTCCGTGCTGCATTTCTAGAGAAGTACTTTCCAACTAGCGCTCGAGAGGAGCGGGAGGTACAATTTCTGACCCTGCGTCAAGGGAGCATGACCATACCTGAGTATGCTTCCAAACTGGAATCATTGGCTAAGCACTTCCAGTTTTTCAACAACCATGTTGATGAACGCTACATGTGTAAGCGATTTCTGAATGAGCTGAGAGCAGACATCGAAGATTCAGTGAGGCCATTGGGGATTATGAGGTTTCAAGCTTTGGTTGAGAAGGCCACCGAGGTGGAGCTGATGAAGAATAGGAGGATGGACCGGGCTGGAACTGGGGGACCAATGAGGTCGAGTTCCCGGAGCTATCAAGGAAAAGGAAAATTTCAGATGGAGAAGCCTTATCAGCGCCCTGTGGGGGAAAGGTTTACCCCAGGATCGTACAAGCCTATGGTTACTGCTGCTGCTGGAGGAATGGGAAACCCGATTGCAACCCAAGACGTGAAATGCTTCAGGTGTGGAAAGTTGGGGCACTATGCAAGTGCGTGCTCAGAATCGAGGCCCAAGTGTTTCAACTGCAACCAACCGGGGCACAACGCAAGTCAGTGTAGGGCACCCAAGGCGGAGCCGTCTGTCAATGCTGCAAGGGGAAAGCGCCCTGCTGCTAGAGGAAGGGTTTATATCATGGACGGTGAAGGAGCTGAGGGGTTAACCAGAGGAGAGCGCAAGAACGATGGTAACCTTCTAACTATTCTTTCTCATTCTAGTACAACGTGCTCTTCATTACTTTCGTAGGATGTACAACACGCCTAACTTGCTTTTACTGTCTGAGTTTTGACCTTATAGTTATTACACTATTAAGACTTTATTTGACTACTGCTCGTGTTTTAACTATAGAAGTTACACGAGGTTTGGAATAACACGCTGAGCTTAGTGAGTTGTTTTATATCGATGCGTTTAGGTGGGAGCTAGAAGTTAAAGAGTGAATCTTAGAGAGATTCCTTATGGGTAGTGTATGTGTTATGTTGAAGGATCGGATGATAAAATGACTAGTTAAGTTTCCTGAGGTACAATTATGATTTGATCTTCTAGGGAATAAGTTCGGATTTGGGGGAAGTGTTAAGGATTTTAGTTAAGCGTAAAGTGGTTTGTGAATAAGTGAAGGTTGGTTTTATGGTTCGAGTAAGGGAAGTCTCGAAAAAGGGGAGATGACAATGATGGATTGTAAGATATTAAGATGATGATTAGCTTATAAGTTGCTGATGAATGGATGTTAAAAGGGATTGGGTCTAGCAATGCACAAGGTATTAAGACTCAAGTCGAGTTTTAATTTGAATGATGAATAAGTAGAAGATTGATTTCATGGTGCGAATGAGGATAGTTACGAAGTTGGAACTGACGTTAATGGACTAGTAGATTCCAAGGGAATAGTTCGTCTATGAGTTATAGAGCGATCGAGTTAAGTTTTGAATCATGAGTGAAGATCACGAGGACAGGTTGAACATTCACTCTGGAATGGCAGAGGTGTACTGAGTTTAAGTAGAATTTTTGGACGAACAAAAGTAAAGGATCAAGTGGTTAAGGTTGTGCAATTGCACGTAGTGCCAACCAATATTATTTCCAACATAGAACCGACACGAGTGGACGAGCCGGACGACATAGAGCTGAAAGATGAACTGTCTTTCGAAACGCCGCTAATTAGCATTGGTGACAATCATTTGGAACAAGGACATAGGCGATGCTACATGGGAGCTTAAGGAACAGATCGAGGAACAATATCCGGAATTTTTACTGAACCATAAGTTTCGAGGTCGAAACTTTGGAGGGTAGCAATGTAAGACCCAAGTTTTTAAGTTTTGGATAAGGGAATGAAATACAAGAGTTTATTGGATGAAATAAATTTATGAAGGAGAAGGTTTAGGAAAAGTCCAAGGATTGTATCAAAACCGATAAAAGTTATAGCACGACTAACATTCGCCTAATCTTAGGTCGAAGACCCTAGTGAATAGTTAATTTATACTTTAGGACACGATGGAAACTAATTCCAAAAATCTTCAGAGAAATATTAGAATTTCTCTTATTCGTCTATAAACAAGTATTTCGATACGAAACCCTGGAATGTACGAACGTCAAATTCCAATACTCGGAAGTTTGCCGAAACCAAAACCCTGATAGTTCAAGAAAACCTAAGATCAACGGACGATGAAGACTTTTTCCATTCGGAGCTTCAAACGAAGATTCCACACGCATACACCTATTTCTCTTGATGTTTCCCATCTTTCTTCAGAGAGAAGTTTTCTCATCCGACATTCACTGCAAAATGTAACTTTTCGGGTAAAATAGATTTACACCGACTTTTGATTGTTTACCTTAATTCCAAGAAAATCTCTTTTGAGTTTTGGAATTCTGTCGCCAAAACCTATCTTAGAATTCACAGAGGAATGCGCAGGAAAAATATCGGAATCACTCTTATATTTTTATCTTAACTCTATGAGCTAAATCCTCCGATGTCTGAACAAATCTGTACCACTCTATGTCAATTCATATTTTTCGATCTTAAAAGGCTTGAAAAAGCTAGAGGGAATTATGACATTTTAGATTTTAAAATGATAAAGAAAATATTTGGTTGTGTTTTCAATTTAGAAAAAGTTTGATTTAGAGGGAGTTATGTCTTAATTTTTGTAGAAAATAAATTATATAAATTGGTGAGTGTTTTTTATATTTCATTAAAAAAACCATTAACGAATTTTTATTTTTAAATTTAAGTTGAATCCAATTAGTCTAGCAGTATGTGTATTAAAGTTAAAGAGTCTGGTCCCTTCTCAAGAAACTTATGTTTACGTGAGAGGAAAATAACAAATCTTTGGCCAAAACAAGGACCGACGGAGAAGAAGCAAGGGGAGAAAAAAAAAAACAGAACAGATCTCACACTAGCAAAACATGAATTGACAAAGAAGAAATGGAGAAGAGAGGAGATTGGTGATGAGTTGATATTGTGACTAGAAACAATGAAATCAAATTCATTAATTGTTCAGTTGCATATTATGGAAACAATTTTCTACATCACATACAAAATCAGATTGGAATAGGCAAATAATAGTATATCATCATCATAAAATTCACAGGTTCGTATCAGGTTCATAAGTTCATATATATATTCACCCAGGAAATTGATCTAATAGCAAGTACTAATAATCATGATGTTATCTAGCAAAGAGGAAGGATAATCACGTTACTTAACCTGGTTGAAGAACAAGACAAATTAGCACATGATGATTCTGCTACTACCTCACACTGTTTTGCCAATAGGGCAACCATAAAACTCACTCTCATCCTCGGTATCTTGTATTTTAGAATTGCAGTTCAAAGATGAAACTAGTTTCTTCCTCTTTCTGAACATGCCTCTACTTCAAAGAGGCTCATCTATTTATAACCTAGGGTTTCTTGCTCACTACTCCTGATCTTTAACTAGAATATTCTTTGGAACCAATCTTGAAGAGAAAGAAATACTTGACCTAGAATCACCTAATTTATTTTTGGTATTTTGTTATTATTTTCGTATTTAATTAATTAATACTTATATAAATTCTGAAAATTTTTAATTTATTATTATTATTATTATTATTATTATTATTATTATTATTATTATTATTATTATTATTATTTTGAGGGCTAATTTTAATATTATTAAGGTAGGACAAAATTAGATGTTCACATTTGGCTTGAGAGAATTGTCTATGCGAGGCTTCGATAGGTAGTTGCTTAGACTTTAGAATCAAGGAGAGACTCGAGAGATCACATGTGTAGGATAGGTTTAGTTAAAAGGATTAGTTGAACGAAAACCCAATGCATCTTTTTAATTGATTTTCACACGTTTTTACCATTGCAACCTCAACATCTTTTTGTCATAATCAAACAACTTCAAAACTGAGTTTTTATTTGCTTTTCAAACTTCCAAACTCTGGACTTAAGCTGAGTCTTTTCACTCACAATTCTTGTGGTTTGATAATTAAAACCATGCAAAATCTGTGCACTTGCGGATTAGCTAACACTTCACTTCGTCCCTTTATACTCTTGAATCTTCTGTGAAAAAGATAGCTGTTGCAGCCCATTGGAGCATGTAGTTCACAGGAACTTCTAGCCGTTGGATCAAACTATACAAAAGGTACTTGAGTCACAACATAGTACAGTTTGATTGAGACCTTATGCCGTAAAGATACAATCTGTCATGTAGCAGGTAGCATAGGTCTGAGTTTCTATCCATTGGTGTAGAGATATGGAAACCTGATAGTGACACCACGGAACTTTTCTCTTCATCATAGCATTGTCAGATATTTGATTTTCAACTTGAATCTTCTGCACAAAGCTTTTTGGCTTTATCTTCAATGAGAAGTTTGCTTGATTTGACTTTGCAGCTTGCTTGAGTAAGAGCTTGATTCTTCTTCAGGTGATCTTCTGCTTTTGTCATCTTCATCCTTCGTCAGTTCTTCAGACGACAACCTTTCTTCGCATGATTGATTCTCATTCAGATGATTCTTCTATTGAGCTCATATCATCATGCTTCTCTCTTGACCTAGCAGTCTTGATATCATGATAGACATTGGTTTCCTTTGAAGCTCTGCTTGCTTTGCTTTATTAAGTTAAAACGCCTTCACCGTGTATCTTGTTTTGAATGATAACAATTTTCAAGCGTCTTTCAATACAATCTAATGAATCCTTGTTGTTTACTTTTCAAGAGCCAATCAGATGTGACTTACTTGTTACATCTTGGAACTTCATGTGAATTGAATTTCAGGACAAACAAGCATAGTTAAAGACTAAGAACTTATTATCTACTCGTTTGTCTTAGATTTTATATGAATTGAAATTCGGGATAAACAAGGACAATCTAAGTAATTAGTCTGCTGCTCAAGAAGGAAGCCATATCTGCAAGGATCGTCTACACAAGGAAAAGACAGAGCTCAAAAAGGAATATCATCGTCTGACTCTATGATGATAAAGGAGCTTAGGAAGAAAGTTGAAGATCGTCTCAAGAGGAGAAATCGCCAAAATTAGCAAGTGCGATTCTTCAACAGAAAGATTCTGATCAGCGCTGAAAAGAAGACAAGACAACACACCACAGAAAGAAGAGTTGTCAACAAAAGATCAGAAGACCTTCTAGAAAAAGAGCAAGATCGTCTTATGGAGAAAAAACGATCATATGCAGAAGGAAGAAAGGAGAACTTGCAGAGGAGTATCACCGTCTAACTAAAGTTGGCCAACCAGAAGAAACTGTGTTCAGAGAAAGCAAACATCATGTAAACATGGAAAATATCTCTGACAACATAATAGAGAGAGAGAGAGGTCAAAGTGCAAAGCTTCACGCAACCATCAAATATGCACAATGACCAAGGAAAATCATTATAACCTTCAAACTTGAAGGTTTCCCTCTTTCTCTCTCTCTCCTTAGGAATGGGATGAAGTCCATTGTCTATGTCGACACATCATCAACTCATCCATTTCCTAAGGAAGAAGCTTCAAGTCACTTTTTCCTACAACCATCGTCTACATCAAAAAGGAAAAATAAGGATATCTGTTGAATGGTGAAGAGATGAAGCTACTCACTAACAGTCTACCTCATCAGTGAAACATACCTCATCGTCTGATCGAAGAAACTCCACAAGGAAGCCAGTCAAAGAAGTCTCGAGATCTGCAGCTGCACGGGATCTGACACTGCACAGTGACACAGGCTGAAAGTACAACGCTCCATCCATCAACAAGTTGTTTGGTCATATCAACGGGTAATAGCACTGACCTATGCTTAAGAAAATTGCACATTCCCAAGCATTAGGTTTGCATCGAGTTGAACCACATCATCACATTTGTTGACTTCAGTACAGTTCGATGCAACAGTCATTGTAACATCCCGATTTTCGGGTGTCACTTAGTAACTCAAAAATAAAATAAAGCGGAAAATGTAGGAAATTTTTTTCGTTTTCTTTTTAAATTAAAAGACTTTTCAAACTAAAGACTCAACCCAAAATTGCACAACATAACTAATGTACAACATAGATATACAACTCCGCTGTAACCATAAGTAGTAGAAAGTGACAAAAGTAAGCCCGAAGGCAAAACGTACAGATCCAGTGATCAGAGTGACAAAGTTGTAAGTACATTTATTCAAAAGTGGGAGTGTCTGCCCAAAACGGCCCCCTCCGGACTTCCTACGTCCGACTACTCCCTGTGATTCCCATTACAAAGAACCACACAAAAAGTAATGTGTCGGGGAACTACCCTGCCCCAAAATACAAATGACGAATCAGAGCTATGACAATGACAACCAATATCAGTAGACTCTAACCAACCATACCCTATACTAATATCATCGACACTCATCTGATCATGCATGGAATCCTGGTCCTTGTCGAAGGCTTAGTTGTAGTCATTCCGTTCTGGATCCTCCCCAAAAGACGCATCATCTCGAACCGTCTATCGATCATCTGGAAGTTTGCCAACCGCCCAAACACAAACAATACAAACAAGGCAAGGTGCGAGGGTCAACTCACAGAATAATGTAGATAATACAAACAACATGTAACGATAAGGGGGTATATACATATATAGGTTCTTCATGGCATATCCTAGTGTATATACATAGAATATAATCATTTCAACACTAACAAATATATCATCATCACAACTAACAAATATATCATCATCACATCATCAAATATGGTAAGATGCATGGTGTTCCAATGCAATGTCATGCTCAAAAGATGATCGGGATAAACGCCACCAACATGATCGGCGGGACAAGCCAATGGCATTGCCACTTAAAGTTGGGCACAGATCAGTCCTGGCCAGCTCGGTTTAACTATATCTGTTTGTTATGCCCGAAGTAGCTCGCTTTGCCGAAGCACCACGCTCCTATGAAGCACCTCGCTCCTGTGAAGCACATTGCTCCAATGAAGTCTCGATCTGAGATCGTACTTCGGAAAGCAGCACACTCCCCAAGAAATGTATGCATGAATGCAATACGGTTAGCCAAACAACGAATCGTCCTCACTAAGGTACGCATGTCTAGCTAGAGTATATTGTCTCTACAATACCCTAAGGTAAAGAAGGAAGTGCTAGTGGCACTTAGTAACTTTTCTAGTCACTCTAGCTCATCGACTCGATGTCCTAACAAGTTTCCCAACGAGCAAAAGGGAGTGCTACTCACATTCAGTGACCTTTCAAGTTACTTTGGCTCACCAGCTCGATGGTCAAAAGGCTGTTCCACGAACAAGGAGAATGCCCCTCGCACTCAGTGGCTTTTCAATTTACCCAGGCTCATCAACTCGATGGCCGAAAGGCTGCTCAATGAGAAAAGATGGTGTAGTCCAACTTGGGGACTTTCCAATCATCCCTGGATCATCTTTTGGATGGCTAGATAAACTGTTAAAGGAGCAAGAGGTGCTATCGCACTAAAGGATTTTCCTCAATTAGATCGTCGACCTTTCTCGTTTTCCAAACTCATTTCAGATCCTAAGTCTTTTGAAGAAAGTGTCATTATTATTTGAAGGTGTTCTATCTTTGGTTAATGCATTATGAATTTCATTTATGAAGTCAAGTTCCATTTCTCTTTTGTTTCAAAACTCTATAAGTCAAAAGATCCCAACAAACCTAAGTAATTCCCCGAGAAGGTCTCGATCCCCTAACACGACAAAGGTTCGAACCTTAGTCCGAACTGTTATTTATTCCCTTAAAAGTTCAGTCACTAGTATGGTACAACCTCACGTTTCCCCACACTCCGTCGATCCACAGATATATATATACATATATAATTGCACAATCCAGTTAGTACAATCCAACAAGCATATTTGCAGATATCAAAAAGGTATATGATTCAGTCAACATCAATCATAGCTACAATCAAATCATAAACACATATGTCGGCTGAAGCCCCAAAAAAGGGAGACACAAGTCTCAAGGTTTAACAACGGTTGAAGCCTCAGAAAACATTTTCCAATTCAGCTCAATCAACATCATCACAATCAAATAAACAAGTCAAAGTTATCGACGCCTAAATAATTAACTAGTAAGTAAGTTTCCCTCACCTCTGGTATGTTCCGCTTCATCTTGAAAACACTCTGCTTGTTCCAAATCAGCTCCTCTTGGTTCAGCTAAGTCGGAACCTTAAGAAAAAACAACATTGCTTAGCTTCTAATAACAATTGAATCTAAACAATGCTAACTAACGTCGGATAAAGCTTCATAAGCTTCAGAGTACGACCTTTAAACACAAATGGAAGAGTTTCCACGAATGGGTGAGTTTGACACGTGAAACCAAACCAGAAAATTCTAATGTTTACCTTTGCTCACTAAAACGTGCATAACTCGAGCTACAGAACTCGGAATGACACGAAACCAAAGCCAAACTTTCGGCGACTTAAAAGGCTACAGTAAGCTTAAGGCCAAATTTTCCCAGATTTGAGCTCCCCCCCAGTCCTAATACATGTAAGTCTCGGCCACTACCCAATTTTAGTGTTTCGGGGCTTTTTCTTCAATCTAATTTAATTCCTAGGTAATCTTAGGTCATAACTAGGGTAAAACAAAGCTCGGAAAAATAATCGGGTCGAAAAATGAAATAGGGGTAATTTGGTCAAGATTTTAGGCTCAAAAACTTAAAGTTTAAATTTTGAAAAAGAATTTGATAGGGTCGTAGAGAATGACGTTTATAGCAATTAATCTCAAGGGCACTAAGTTTGATTGCGACTTTTTAATCAGAAAGTAAGCACATGTGAAGAAAATGGGTTTTTTAGTCCGTTTCTCGGATCTATGGTGACTCGATCGAAATCGGCGCGCATCGTCGAGTGATCGAGTTTGTTGGGTTGTAGTGGAAGGTAAATCCAAAGAAAAATCGAAGTAATCAGACAATTTTACAAAAGGCTCAAAACTAGGAGCTTAGAAAGAGATGAAGAAACACGATATAAAAGATTATCAGAGGCAAGAACAAGCAAGAATACCTCGATGTCGAGAAATAACAACGATCAGCACGAAGATCTATCAAGAATCGGCAAAGATCTCCGTCTCTTCCCTATCTCTCCCAGCCTTGAATGGGTGGAATTGAGATATATTGTAATTTTTCTCCTTTTATAGGAGAGAGAAATCGCAGGAAAATGAATATTTCACGATTTTGATTTTTCCAGTACATTCATCTGTGGATTTAAAGTGAATTTCCGGCGACGGAATTTCAGAACTCAAAACAGGTTTTTTGAATTAGAAGAAAACGATCCAGAAGCGGTACGAGTCAAAATGCCCTGAAAAACTACTTTTTGCAGCTAATGTCGGATAAGAAAACTTCCTTCTGAGGAAAGGTTGCAGTCGTCGAAATAAATAAGAATACGCGGATGGAAACTTCATTAGAAGCTCTGAATAGAAAAAGTCTTCATCCAGGGCTTAAATTAAAGTCCTTGAGAAGATAGAATTTAGCTGCACCGAACTTCCGGGAAGCAAAACATATCGTGCGTACTGCGTACAGTCTAGAGTTCCGTGTCGAAATGTTGGTCATGGAGAAATAAAGAGAGGTTCTTATTTTTCTAAGGATTTTGAATTTCGTTTGAACACTGCTCTAAGAGGGGAAATAGCCTTTTTCGGACACTCTCGACCTTAGCCGGGTGTGGAAATGGCTCGAGCTATCATTTAAACTGACTACAGTGCTATCCTTAGTCAATTACTGAACTTTCTCCTTCGTTAACTTATCCAAAACTGCAAACACTTGTTCAAGTTCCTTTCACGATACCCCGAAACCTAGGCGTGAATAAGAAATTAATTTATTTAATCTACGCTAAAACCTGGACAGAAGACCTGGAACTATAAATACGAAGACTTGAAGACTTTACAAGGCGGCTTTTGCAAGTCCAAACACCAGACCTTTCAAGAATTCAATTGGGATTCAATCAGAATATTCTAATCCAGCTCAGTTCTTCCAGACGGTCTCTGAAGATCATATCTTTAACGTCTGGAGAAAATTCTAGAGGCTGGAGCTCAAACAAAGACATCTTCATCATCCTCTGCAGCAAGGAGAAACACAGTTAGGAGTCAAATCTTTTCTTTCTTCTTGTTGTAAAAGAACATAAAGTAATTCTATAGGTCTTCGCGCTTCATATTACTACTATCACTCTTATTGAGAAGAGATTGTAAAATTAGGAGAAGTGGTCTTGAGAAAGATCACTTAGAAGAAGTCCTTCTAATACTTTCGTCTGCCTGGAGAGGCAAGGACAAAGAAAACTTAATGCCTGGAGAGGCAGTTCTGAAATAATACTCATATTCTTGGAGAGACTAGGACAAAGAATACTCAATGCCTGGAGAGGCAAGTTGAAAACTAATACTTATCCTAAAGAGGCACCAAGAATACTCAACAACATTGAGAGGCTAGTGAAGGTACGAAAAACGATAGAAAGGGGAGGGGGGTTTGAATAGCGTTTTAAAACTAAAAACTCGACCCACTTGAGATTTAAATAAATCTCTTCAATCACCAAGGATAAAAGTGCTAAGATAAGAGTTAAGGAAAGCACACAAATGATTTTATCCTGGTTCACTTGATAAATCCCTCAAGCTAATCCAGTCCACCCGTTAAGGTGATTTCTTCCTTCTTAGAATGAAGGCAATCCACTAATCAGAGTTTGTTACAACTGCACTTGCTACCTGCAAAGTGACTAACAATACACAGACTTAGCTATCACTAAGATTCACTCTCTTAGTCTTCTCTAGGATCCGATCAACCTTGATCGCCTAAAGGAAAATCAAACAACTGTTTGAAGGTTTTTGGTTTACAAATAAATGCTTCTTAGAAAGCTAATAGTAAACACACTTAGCTCTATTTGAAGAAAGATTTCTAAGAGAATATTTGAATATTGATTGCGCGTGAACAAGTTTCTTAGGCGGCATCTTTCAATCTTCAGCCTCTTTATATACTCAAAGGATTAGGGTTTGGATGTTGCATGGAGATGCTACCGTTGGAGGGCAGATCTTGGTTTTCCAGGTTCTGCTGTGGCTGAATCAGTTAGGTAAGGTCGTCAAGAATGGTACAATTGTTTTTGTACTTTGGATAGCGACATGACATTTATCATTGTTGACTTCTGATCAGAGTGATGCCTCATCTTGAAACTTGTGAAGCTTGGTGATCAGAGTCAGAGGGAAGCTTGGATCCTCTGACCTTTATACCTTCTGCTTCTGGACTCAGAGGAGAAGTACTTGGTCTTCAGAGCCAGCTTACTCTTGGACTTCAGAATCTTCACTACTCAGCTTCTGGACTTTCAGAGCTTCTGATCCTTCAGAGCGTATGATCCTTCAGAGTGTATGATCCTCAGAGCTTCTGATCCTTCAGAGCTTCTAGTGAGCTGAATCCATATCAGAGCTTTATATTCTTCAGATCTTCTGAAGCTTGATCTACTGTTCAGGTTGAACATAGTACGTGCGAAAGCGATGTAGAGGTTACTCTTTTAGCATTGTGCTTCTGAATCATGTGAAATAGGACCAGAGTCTTGGCCTGTCATTTGAACACTCAGAAAACAACGTTAGAGTACCATAATTGTTCATACTTAATAGTTAACTTGTAATCATCAAAACATAGAGTTGTACTACTAGATCAAAACTTGATCTTACAGCTAGAACAAATAATACAAGGCCTGGATAGGCGATAATACTCAATGCCTTGAGAGGCAGTTGCTAAACAATACTCTTGCCTAAGGAGGCAAACTGAAGAATACTTGCTTGTAAGGAGGAGTCCTTGATACTTACACTTAGTGAAATCTTGGTTCTGCCAAGGACTGGACGTAACCCTATCGTTCTGTTATGGGGGTGAACCAGGATAAATGTTTGTGTGTGATTGTCTCTTTCATTTACTTATGCTTATACGATGTGCCAAACGAAGTAGATCATCGTCTAATCATCATCCGTCGTTTGGATCTTGAAGTTTTTGAAGGGCACAATTCAACCCCCCCCCTTCCTATGCGTATTTTGGATCATCATGTTTGTCTCAGACGAAGCTCTTTCTTCAGCCATTCCTCATTTTAGAAGATTTATCAGTTTGGCGCATGCTTCAATCCTTTTGTATGTTGGTCATTCAGTATTTGAGGCTTTCATCTTTGACCAAATTCTTCAGAAATGGATTATCTAGTTTTTCTGTATTAGATAGATGCTTTGATGAGAGAGGAGGAGGAAACTTTGATGTTGACATGTTGCACTAGTTTCCTTGGTCAGAGTGCTCTGTAGAGTATCATGTGATTTCTTAGCACTTGACTTTCTTCTCAAGAATGTTAGAGATATTTCCATTTGAATATGACGCTCTTTTCTCTGAACAATGTTTTCCTTAGGTTAGCCTTGAGATAGACGATCTAGCAGACGTTGAGTATCGTCTTCTCAAACAATCTGATGGCTTGGACAGTTCTTGCATTGTATGTCCTTGAAGATTTGCTTGACCTTCCATGTGAAGTTCTGAAGCCTTTGATTATTTTCTCAAGAGGATGTGCTTCAATGCTTGAGCTCTTCCTTGTGAAGATGATCTTTATGATTTGACCATACGTGTTTCTTGATCTCTTCAACTTGATTGCCTTCTCCTGATAGACGTTCTAGCAGATATAGCTCTCCTTTGCTAGAGTTGTTGTGATGTACCTCTTGATCATCCTTAGCTTATTCAATATGCACGCTGAAGCTTTGATCATTCTCCTACTTCTTCTAATGGTCAGACTTTTCGGTAGATAAAGCGTTCATTTGCTTGTATAGTCTGCCTTGATGCTTTGACTGATCTTCTTGCATGGACGATAAAGCATGTATGAATTTCTTCTTCACTCTCTCGTCTACCATTGTAGCTTTGTCCTTTGGTTGACTCCTTTCACTTGGCTTGTATTCCCTCTCTTTTCTTTGCTTGAGCTTCTCTTCATTGCTTTGATGCCATCCTCTTGCTTTGCTTCTCTAGATGATTTGTCTTGAAGGGTGAAAGAGTAATTTCCAAAAATGCAATTCACATGGTATATATAATTAGTACATTTATACTCTTGAAAATTGTTATCATTCAAAACATGATAGACGATACGATTGGCGTTTGAACTTAACAAACTATCACTCAAGTAATATAGAATTGTGAAGACCCTGATATCGAACCCAAGGGACTAGGAAAAAAAACTAAAGCAAGGGGTTAGTTCATAGTTCATGCAGATATAAGTTTGAAATTGATGTTGTGGTCATGGAAGGATATTTAGATAAAGGTACAAATAAAGTCAAGTTTCGAGATTTAAAAGTAATTAAAACATATCCCTGATTCTATATATGTTATCCTAAGAACCTACGTGTCAATTATACTTCTCGTGTGTTAGATAAACTATCAAGTTATACCCAAACTACTTACCTAACAACACTACATACCGAAACTTTCATGCAGGTGTGATTGCTTAAATAAGGATTCAAATGGAGAAGCTGCCTAAGGGACATTTTCCCACCCAATCATAGGATAGTCGAGAGCATACAAGAACTAGACCATGTCTTTGGCCCTCTACACAACCTTGAGCATATTTATTGCAATCCGCTGAGATAGAAGGCCAATAGAAACCATGCTTGTGGGTAAACCACCTTATCTTCATTCTAGACCTGTGAGCTCCACAGGTACCTTCGTGGACTTCACTCAGGATCTTCATAGAACCTTTGCAATCAACACTTTTTAAAAACAACCCCTCAACTAACCTTTTCTATTTTCTTCCCAAATTCTGGAGTGCTTCTCTTGTTGTGCTCGGTGGCAGTGTTTTGTCGTGGCTAGGCTTGAGAATGTGTCATTTGCATTAGGACATGATTTGTAGCCAAAGATAAAAACTTAAGCGAAACGAAGAAGATATTTTTGAGCTTCTAGAATAGTCTCAACTGCGTACAAAGCAAGTTGTTCATCTCCTTAATAATACGAAACGTGGTTTTCCACTATTGACCTAGTTAATATAAGGAAAATCAGGGTGAAATAATTTTGCAGGATGGCGAAGAGAGATAAGGCACAGAAACCACATGATCTATGAGTGTTTATGACTTGAGTTAGTGGTATGATGTCAAATTAACTGCCATAGTTATAAGAATTACTCTCCATAAGTTGGGAGAGGGTCATTGTACCACAACACAAGCAAACAATCAATATAACTTACAAATTGTCCGTATTTTCTCTATTCATATACTTTTCCTCAGTTCTCTTTTCAATACTTTATTTATCTCCATCCTTTTACTTCTTTTTTAACCTTTACTTTATATTTCTAGTTTTTATTTTTCAGCCGATTTAAGTCTTTATTTATATATTTTAGTCGTTTCTTTGGATTGAAGAAAATAGTCCTCGAATAATCATTTTTTATGAAATCATTATGTTGGTTTCCCAGCCAACGTACAATACAACCTAGAACTAAAAAACAACAAATTGCTTCTACACAGCCAAATCATTCTGTTTTCCTTATATATACACTAGAAACACATGGTACATAATGCATTTCATTGATTTGTTTTGAAAAAAATAGCATTTCTCGGGAAAAAAAGGTGACAAAGAGAAATGAAAATAATGTTCCCAGCTAAAGTTGCTTTTTATCAATGAATATGATCCTAGGAATCAGCTTAAAGTAAGAATCACATGAATTTCAAGTGTTTCAAAACGCAACACGAAAGGCAAGATACCTCAATTTATTTTTGGCACAAGATGGAAATTAAACAAACAAGAACAATTTAATAACACACTTCACCCCCAATCTTTGCATGCAAAGGAAGCCTTTTGCATATGAGTTATCATTACCTTTGTCCTTGTCTTATATACTCATGCCCTATTGATGATTCTCATTTCAGAGCTTCACATCTGGTTTAATATAACCGCCTAAATTAACCTTTGTCCTTGACTCTTTGTGCTCACCAAAACCATTTTTATATATTGTCGTTCAGTTAACTCTTACTTAAGTTTCTTCTTCCTCTCCCACCAAATAAATCAATTCCCTTTGCCTAAGTAGTTCAATTGCGTTTGGGATTCTATGTATACTATTCTGGGATGAAGCTTTTTATCTGATCAACAGTCTCCTCATGTGTGATTTGGAACTTTTATAAAAGAGGTGATCTTTTTTTTTATGGACAAAAGCAGTCATATTACATCCTTATGAATATTTTTCTGCCACTTGATTACAATTGTCTGTTGCTAAAGGTCTTTATCTTTAATTAAGTGGGTGTCATTGGTCTCCAAAACATACTTAACAGCATTATTTCTGTTTTCTTTTCCAACTTTCAGATGCTTTTGATTCTGAAAATTGACATCCCATTTGTTTGATATCTTTTTCCTCTGCTAAATTGCATACCCAGCCACAATTGAGAAAATGTTAGAGTATGCACATGAAGTACAAACAAAACTATAGTAACCTCTTTTGCACACATTTCATCTTGTTCACAGACTCAGTGTTCTAATTTTACACAGGCTCAATAATTTTCAACACACAAAGTTCAGTTGCTGTAAAAAAACTCTCAAAGCACCCTTTAGTCCGATATATCCTTTGATTACTATTTCACAATTTGAGTGAATTTTCCTTCAGTCATTCACTTCTTTCTCATATTATTTAACAAGTTAGGAAAAATTTACACTATTTCTAGACCCATCGGAAATTTCAAATACATGTACAACTGTGGCTGAGCATAACATAAATAATTTTTCTTTTTAAACCACAGTCCACAGGTATCCAGCACGGAGGAAATCTCGTTTACTGTGCCGGCAAAATTTCCCAACCAAGTATTTACCTCAACTGCATTCACATTGACCCGGACCCGGTGATCAGAATATCTTTTGTATGTTAAGTAGTGGTCTTGCCCCACTTTTTCCACCAACATAGACCATTTTCATCCATAAATACCCCTTTCGTAGCGTGTGTCTTCCACACTTCCTCCAAACACACTCATCTTCATCTTAATACTCTTGATTATCTTTTCCTAATTAACTTCCTTTGTCTCATGGCATCCAACCCTACATCCCTCAACCAAGCCAAACATGTCCTCCCAAACAATGACCTTGAGCAACAAGCAACAACACCTCTAGAAATCGAAACCGAGGACTTTGACTACTCAAAGAGATCTCAGTGGCTTCGCGCAGCTGTCTTGGGAGCCAACGACGGGCTGGTCTCAACAGCATCCCTGATGATGGGCGTGGGAGCGGTCAAGCAAGACATCAAGGCAATGATCTTATCCGGTTTCGCCGGGCTGGTGGCCGGCGCTTGCAGCATGGCCATAGGGGAGTTTGTGTCTGTGTACTCCCAGTTGGAGATAGAAGTTGCTCAAATCAAGAGAGAGAAAGAAAGAGGAAGCGATGGAGGCAGAGAACATCATGATCCTGAAGAGAAAGAAAGTTTGCCAAACCCTTTGCAAGCTGCAGCAGCTTCAGCTTTGGCCTTTAGTGTTGGTGCAATAGTGCCATTGCTTGCAGCCTCTTTTATAAAGGGATATAAGGTGAGGGTTGCAGTGGTTTTGGCTGCAGTGAGTTTTGCTTTGGTGGTGTTTGGTTGGTTAGGGGCAGTTTTGGGTAAGGCTCCAGTGTTGAGGTCTGTTTTGAGGGTCTTAATTGGAGGTTGGTTGGCTATGTGCATTACTTTTGGGCTAACCAAGTTGATTGGGTCAAGTGCACTTTAGTATTCTATATTCCCTTTGTAAACTTTGTATTTTAAGTCATGATAATTGTGTGTTTAATTTAAAGTCTTTTGTAATTTGTATATATGCAGTGATCTCAATGTATGGTAATTCATAAGAAATGGAGTTTTTCATTTTGTTTGGTGGGTGGAGACTGGAGATAAATATATTTGAATCATTTAAGTTGTGGTGATGGATAAAGAAATAAAAATTGTTTAAAATATGCAAATAGGGGAAAATGTAATGGCCCATTCAAGCAACATAAAAGATTTTTGAAAGATATTTGGGCTCGTTGGTGGCTTATAGATGATTTGTGAAAAAATGGTTACTAGACTATCATTGTATCACACATATGCTCAAAAATGGGAAATTCTCAATGGAATCAACATAAAGCGCTTGCTTGTTAAGTTTGAAGAGAGACATGAGCAGAACACATATTTAACCATATTGGATTCCTTACATGATGGCAGAGTCGTTAAGTTGTTTGCTGCTATTTTGTTAGTTTTGATTTGTTGTGACTTGTGAGTCTAGAGTAACTGTGATTTAAGATAAGTGGTGAGTTTTTCTTTTTGGTGAAAGATCAGATTTTAAGATGAAAATAAAGGACCATGTAACTCTAGTTTTAAAAAGAATTTTAAATAAAGTTTTCAAAAACTACCATCAAACAGACCATATTTTGTCTCTATAATTCATTATCTAAAGATTTTGACGGATTCTGATGTTTCTTTGCAGAATTTAAAAGGGGTAGTCAAAGTGTATATTTGTAAACAAAAATTGGATGGAGTATCATTTTGACAAATCTTGAACGGTGAGTGTATTTTACTCTAAATTAATTTTTATACATAAAAAACATATTGAAATTTTTTTCCAAGTTCAATTTTATTATTTCAGAAACAGAAGTCAGTACATGATTTCGGATAAGAGGATCAAACCCGGTGAGATTTACTCAATGAAAATCAAATTAAGAACAAAATGGTTTTCTTAGTTAACAAAATATACAGTGTTATTGCCGCTCCGACTAAGAGCCGTAGGATAAAAATTCATATTGTAATAAGAGTTTAATTTTGATGCACTGACAATGTAAAGAACATAACAAAAATTTTCAATTTCAGAATCTTCTGCAGTGTTGTAGCTTTTTGGATTCAGAATCTCTCCTTTAGAAAAGAACAGATTCAAATCATTAAAGAATAAAGAGCCAAGCATTTCATCAACTTTTTTTATAAGCTATCACTGGCTGATTTCTTTATATCCCATATAAAAGATTAACAATTCCTTCTTTTCTTTATAAAAAACAATTCTTAAAATGGAAAAGAGTATAGAATCGAAATAAATTCTTTTAGGTTAAATATGTTTTTGTCCTCTAAAATAGTGAGTTATTAAATTTGATTCTTTTTAAATTTTTTCACTAAATTTGGACTCTCTAAAAGAGTAAATTATTTATTTTGTTCCCTTCATCTATTTCTGTAATTTGTGGCGGCTTAAACCGCCGCTAACACATTTTGGATGGTTTAAAAACTATCACAAAATGTGTGAGTGACAGTTGCTGCCACAAAAATGAACGGAAGGACAAAGTCAATAATTCATTATTATATTGGGACCAAAATCTAAAAAAAAATTAAAGGGGACTAAAATCAATAATTATCTCTTTTAGGAGGAAAAAGACATATTTATCCCCATTTTTTTCTATACTCTCCCTTGTGAATCCTAGGGATGTCAACGAGCGGGTTCGAGCCCAAACCTCGGTTTTAATCCGGGTGAAGAACATCAATCCACCAGGTCCGCCATCTTCCGTTCATTCGCATGGGTAGTAAATCCATAAAATAATCGCACAAAAAAAAGAACAAGAAGATAGAAGAAACATAACACAAAAGAAGAAAAATGCCAACAAAGAAGAACATAAACAACAAATCTGGAATAAATTACAATGGATCTATATTAATACAATGTTACAAACTTACAATGATCCAATAAATTAAAAGTTTGCGACAGAAAAGAAGATGAAGGTTAGAAACTACAAAAAGTTAAAAACTTGACTTCGGAATCCATGAAGACGGCGATGGTGGATGACAAAAGTGTGATCAAAGGCGAGGACCTGGACGACGATGTCATGCACATCCATCAAATTCTTTGATCTCAAGGACGATGAAGCCATGGATATAGTCGTTGACGATGAGGATGGACATTGATCTCAAGGATGACGTAGCCATGCATATATGTCGTTGCGGATCTAGAGTTTTTTGGGAAGGGGAAGTGAAGTGAGAAGTGAGAAGAGAGGGAGAGATGAGGCAGCGTTGAGAAAATAGAGAGGGAGAGGTGGCAGTGAGCGGGTGAGGCAATGCTGCCGCTGATGGAAGTTAGAAAATGAGAGAGTGAGAGGCTGCAGTGATGGAATTGGGAGCTAGGTTTGGAGATTTATTTTCTAAAATATCAGGGTTTGGTTGGTTCATATTGACTTTGGGTTTGTTCTGGGCCTTCGATCTCGTCTCAATATCAAGTCAGGTTAATTTTTTTATATCCACTTCGGTTTGGCAGCCGACCAAACCAAGCCACCCCAACTGATCTTTTAATCCTTCTAACCCGTTTTTTTCCTGTACTGACCCAAAATCTAAAAAGGAAAGGGGAATACCCAAGGTCAAGCCACCAGTGCCACAAGGGTCCCGCTCGAAGGACAAAGGAAACGGGATGGTCGTGCAGCAGGAAGTGGCATAATCTGCAACTAAGGTCATAAAGGCGAGAGGAATATTCAAGGCTCCAAAGGCGGGTTGGCGACATAAAGATGGGGTCAAGAAGGTCAATAACAAGCGAGGCGGAAGATGGGCGAAAGTTAGTAACGCATCTAGGCGAGGTGAAGGATTCTTCAAGAGTGACGAGTGGAAGGCAAGCACTTCGGGGGCAAAGGATGTTGAGCTAAGAGAGTTGTTGTAGCCGGGGGCATGGGAAGGCGACGCTGGGATACGGCGAGTAGGAAGACTTTGAAAAAGTAAGGACAAAAAATAAAGACGCACTCTTTTTCTCCACCTCGGAAGTTTTTTAATGAGGCATCCAAAAGATGTAAAAACACAAAACTTGTATTTGCAAATCATATATATGATAGGGTATTTTCAGAAAGGGTTAAGCATCATATTAGTCTTTGTCTTGGTGTCGCTGTTTGATCTAGGTCCCTTATCGGAAAATTTATTGTAAATGGTCCTCGTCTTTGAAATTTTTTTGAAGCGGATCCTCACCGGAGGCCGGAGCTCCGGCGAGTGCTTAAATGGCATGCTGACTGGGTTTAATAAGATGACGTGGATTAAAAAAATTAAAAAATAAAAAAAAAGTTACATCTCAGTTTTATTAATCTAATTAACTAAAATTAATCATAATTAATTAACAAATTCATTTTCCTCCCAAATTAATTCCAATTCAATTAACCTCAAATTCCCAATCATCCCTACCAATTTAGGGTTCATATCTAAGTTCTTCTTCATCCCCTAACTCAGAATCATTTTCCAGAATAACATCATCATCATCTTCTACCTGCAACCTCACATTCTTCCTCCTTCATCTTCTTCTTGGTTTCAATCTGATCGGGATGGATGGGGATTGGAAGGACATGAAAACAAAATATGGTTTTGACCAGCAACATGTGAGTACAGTTTCACTGCGCACGTTGACAATGAAACCGCCATTGCATTCCAATCATCCCTTCCATTAAAAAAAAAAAACCCAAAACATAATCACAACCCAAGTTACAGTATGAATGAAGAATGAATCTTTCCATGTTTTCAATCAAGCTTGAGCAAATTTCATCATCATCTTTGTCCACATCTATCCTTCCAGATCAATACAAGGTTGAAATCGACCCAGCCATCACACTACCTGGGAAACCCATGATTTTAGGAAACACATCTCACCCACCATATCAGGAAACACCATCCGGCTAGGCTTCGACCTAGGCATGAACCCACGATTACAAGTTCTAGATCTGAGTTGGGGATCTGCTCTGAGCCCATGCCCTTGCTCCGCCGTCATCGCCATCGTACGCGGAAGACCCAGTGTGCCGTGAATGCCACATTCTTCTCTTCATCTCCTCCATTGGCCGCTTTGATTCTTCCTCCTCTTTTCGATCTGCACACAGAACGCCTAGTGTTTTTGCAGGTGGGGGTTAGGGTTTTGGTTGGGGGTGGTGGGTGGTGGTGGGGTTGGGATTTCGGTTGCAGGTGAGGGTTGCAGTTTTGGTTGGGGAAGAAGAAGAAGATGAAGGAGGATGATGATTTTTTTGGGTTCAATTTCTGGGTTCAATCAACAGGAAACTTTATTTTGTTGATTTTCTAAAGATTAGGGGGGAAATTAAATTAGTTGATTAGATTAGGGTTATAATTAGGAATAGGTTAATTTTATTTAATAAATATGACTTGTAATTTTTTATTTTTTTTTATTCCACATCAGCTAACTTAACACAGTCAGCTTGTCATTTAAGCACTCGCCGGAGTTCCGGGCTCCTGCGAGGCTTCGCTCCATATGATTTTCAAATATGAGGACCTTTTCCAATAATTTTTCCGGGGAGAGACCTAGGTCAGGCGACGACATAAAGACAGGGACTAATATGAACCCTTTCAGAAATATTCCTACGATTGACTTCACCAATCGAAAAACTGAATTACGGCGGTTGCTCGGTGGGAAAAATTCCCTGAAGGTGGCGATTCCATTACGACCTTTGAAGTCTGGAAATCGCTCTGGAAAAGCCACCGCAATCATCGTTATCCGTTGGCGATGTGTGGGATAAGCTCCTTATCCAACAAGCCTCCCCAGAATAAGGGTCAGCATTTCTAACTAGGTAAAGCCTTGGGGACCCCAAATGGCCATTGGGACCCGAGCACCAAAGCCTTGATGGGCAAAGCCCTTGACCAAACACGCTTGGCGAGGCAACACCCTTTTTCCTTAGGAAGAAAGGTATGATTTCAGCCTCGGTTGGAATACATCGAGCAAAAATTCCTAGTTAAACCCTTACACAATTAAAGTCGTTAAATGTAATTCAGGAATTGAGAGGAAGAGCGTATGAAATAGCGCAGCAATAACTTGACAAGCAGGGTTGGAAATAAAAATAACACATTTTCCAGTACAAAGCAGGCCCTAAGGGGTCAACCAACACATCGATCAATTCACAAGAAAGGGTAAATTATATTACAATTAAATGTTAGCATTATTATTAACATTGTCTTGATCCCCAGCGTTCAAAAAGTCGATATCGCCAACCCTCATAGGATCATCAAGACCAACCAAGCTGGTAGGAGTGATCTCCTTGAACATTCCCATTGGACGTAGGTCCAGATCACTAAAGAGATGACGGACTTGAGCCTTGGCGAGGAAAAATCCATATTCACGCTGTACAGCAACGGCTAGGGCGGCTTCGTTCCTTAGCCTTTCCTTAAGGGCTGCGGCGTCGACCTTTGCTTGAGTTTCCATCGCCGCCAGGTCTATTTTTGCATGTTTTCTCACGTCGGCGAGAACCTCATCCTTCTTCACCAATTCACCGCGCAAGATTTCAAGATCCGAGTTATGGGTAGCGATGTTATGATCTTTAGCAGCTAGTGCTTCATCCCTGGTGGCGATTTCCTGCAGCGTTTCTTGTTTCAGCTCCTCTAGCGCCTTCTCAAATTTAAGAATCTTCTTTTCCCTAAACTCCAAGCTGACTTTGGCCCGGTTAGTTTCCTGCGCCAGCTTATCCTCGTGGGCGGTCTACTAGGTCGCCAGTTTGGCCTCCATCACTTTGCACTTCTTGTTGTACTCTGAGTTGGCGGCCCGAAGGCGGCTCACCTCCTGCCGCAAGTTGTCAGCGTCTTTCGCGGCGGTGTGGTAATGGTGGAAGGTGTGTCCAAAGATTCCCCCCGACGTGCAATAAGCCTGCCATGGCTTCCTCACCCACGCGGTCCAAACCTTAATTCAAAATTTCCTCCTCTAGTCTCTCAAAGCTGATGTGCGAAAGAAGGAAGGCGATCGAGCTCTCGGTATCCCTCAAGGTGTAGGGGCGGCCATTGGACGAACCTTTCTCCAGGGTAAATTCCTGCCCAGGAACATGATGAAGGAGGTTGGAGAAAAGTCGGTCAGATTCTGGCGGCGGCGGTTGCGGTGGACTTGTGTAAGTTTTTTTGCTTTGGCTGTCGGGCAGAGGACTGCAGGGCCGGGTCGAGGACCTTGGCGGGATACCAACCTCGCCAGGAATGGCCATAACCCCTGACACGGGCTGGGCCGCCACCTCCGCCCGTTGTGGAGACGTGACAGTAGCCTCGGTCGCTAGTGCAGGTTGGGGATCAGGTTTGCTGCCCAGAGCGTTGGGTTCTTGGCAGAACCTTCAGAAGCTCGGCGATGGTGAACCCCATGTTTTCTGCACCAAAATAAAAGGAAAACAAATGCAAGTAGAAAGACAAGTTAGTAAGAAATTGGCGTGAGGTGGTAATACAAATAAGCACAAGTTCAAACAGGTGGGAGTCCGGCGACCTAGGTATTCGGGGGTCAACGACTGTTGAGTTTCTTCAATAACCTGAGTGCAGTCAAGAATGGGGAGTTTGGCGAAGAAACTAATAATGGTCTGGTCATCGTCGGTTAGGGAACTCTCCGGCGGGTCGATAATCCCATTGGACTTCTCTATCCAATAAAAGGGAAAACGAGCGGTCCCATCTCTTAGAGTAAAAGCTTCAGGGTTATCATCGGACACTCCAATTTTAAAATATCTGCGTGCGAAGTGGGGTTTTGGCGTTAGACCAAAAGTGGTTAAAACGTTTGTTGTCAGGCCTATCCTTCAGTGATACCCAACCGCGTGACTGCAGGGACTTGGCGTCCACATCATAGAAATAGTAAAAATGAGCGGTTGACGGTTTCCGATAGAGAGCGTCGCAAAGGATTTCAAAACACCGCATGAATGCCCAGGCATTGGGGTGCATTTGACAAGGGGCTGCGTTGATGTCCCGCAGCACCGAACAAACGAAGGGTGAGAAAGTAAGTTTTATGCCCAGATCGGTAAACAGGTACTCATACATGTAGAAGAATTGGAAGTTATGTACGTCGCCTGCCTTGCGACGGTACCAAGGGCGCTCAACCACTTTACAATCCCCGTAAGCAAGGATGTTGTCCAAGGGTTTTTCGTGGCAAAACCCTATGATTTTCGAGGAAAGGTCTGAGATTGAGTCGCGGGTCTCATAATCGGAGGGCTGATTGAAAGCCTCTAGTGGGTGAGCGGACTGAACAACAAGGGGGAGGGACTGGAAAGTCCTAAGATGAAAGGTTGCGACTTCCGATTGGTCAAGTGGGATCCCGCCGGGAGGGGGAGGCCTGACAGGCACTGGGGACGCCAGGTCGCGCCGTGAGGGAACAAGCGGAGTGGAATGGCAAGAGGAGCTCCTGGTTTGCTGTTTGGGTGGCATAGTGGAGGAGGAATTGTGAAAAGGTGAAGAATGAGGTGCTGAAAAGAGGTGGCGTCAGAGCGATCTTTAGGGGGCGATTAAGGGGAAGGAGAGTGAAGATTTCGAAAGTGGAAAATAATGGAGAATGAGGGTCGGCAAGGGATTGATGACGGCACAAGACGCGTGTAGGGTTTGAGCAAGCATTTCATTGCGTGTAGAAGATGGCGAGTTGCGCCTCATAATGACAAGAGGGAGTGATTGCCCTGAAAAAGGAAACAACGCAACCTTAGGAGGCGTTTTAAGCGTGGGGTTGGTTCGGTTTCTGCCCTTTATGACGTGAGGTGATGCGTCGAAAGTGGCAGTTGAGAATTCAAAGATACGCTGACTTTTCCGCTTCGCTGACGTGTCAAGGCACTAAGCGACCAAACTCACCACGATCGCCCTTCAAGCGCGGCGACCAAACACTCCAAAACCGCCGCTTGTGGACTCGTGGACTTGTGGACTCGAAGGATTTTACTGCTTTTAACGCCATGTCGGCGATTTAAATATTTTTTCACAATAGCGCTTTTAGTTAGTCACTTTGATCCTTAAAGACACACTTAGCCTTCATGCTTCGTGTTTGGTGTCTTGTGGACTGATGGACTGGGCGAGCCCTTAGGGGGCCTACGCCCAGGAGTTACCCGCCAAGCGGCGGTCGCCCAGCTTGGGAATTGGGCCTCCATCCGGGAGGCTCAATCGGCCCAACATTGAGCGGTTACCATTTGTAAGGGACTCTTGGCTCATTTGATCAATACTCACTTGTGATTCAGTTATTTTCTCTCTCTAAACGGTTACTCTCTCTCTCTAGGTTCTCTCTTAGTACAATCTCTCTCTACTATAGGTACTACACCCTATCTCAATGTTCATGGCAAGAACAAAAACCAAATAATTACATTTCAGGTTAATTTCAATTAAAATAAAAATACATTTTTGATGTGGCGTAAAACAATTGGATTTATGTATAAAAAATGTTACGTTGGTTGGCGGTGCATCAACCATTTTCTCATTATTTTATGTATAAGTATACACAAATGACTTTTGTCTTTCCAAAATTTCATAAAATATAAATGTTAGTAGTGTCATCATTTATAAATGATATAAAATATATAATGACAACTAAATTCATGTGATAATAGATTGAAAAAATTTAATACGACTATAAGTGCAAACTTAATGTTTATTTTTTTTCATGAAGGCTAGTGGGCCGGGCAGGCCATCATAAGTCCACTGACCCGCCCGGTAAGGCCAACACCAAGGTGATTAGGACGTAGACCCCAGCTTGAGGATGTGGGCCCGAGTTGTTTTGTCTTGTTATATTGTACACATGTATTTGTCTTATTCAACATAGGGATTTGGGCCCAATATGTAAGGCCCAAATCCATGAACATTCTAGATAAGGATCATTCCTACTATAAAATGGGTGTCCTCACCTTGTACTACAGAATTTTTTACCGTTTATATGAGATTATTTCCTTATTTACATATTACTTACTTCTTTTAGCTCTGCTAGGGTTTATCAAGGGCACTTTATTACCATTGTTATACCTTAGACAGGAACATTGGCGCCGTCTGTGGCTCTTACTCAGTGATTGTTCTTCTACTGACATGAGAGACAGCTTTTTTCCTTTTTCTTATTTCTTTGATGGAGACACGTTCTTGTGGTGGGCGAGCACCGCGACGTCGTGGTGGTGGCCGTCACAGTGGAGGCAGAAGCCAGGCCCATGCGCTTCAGCATGACGTGGAGGATGAGGCTTCCTCCGACGGGGCGTCGGTGGCGGTGCGATCTCATGCCACCACGACGCCGGACAACTCGGATCGGCCGGCTGCGCCGGTTAGGTCAGAACTAGATCTTAAGGCAAAGCTTCCCACTCCGGAGACGGAGGATCCCCATGTTGAAACGCCTGTGCAAGCTAAGGATCATACACTCGGAGCCTCATCTGCGGAGCTCAGGCAGGTGTTAGACACTATTCAGGCGGTTCAACGTCAGAATGAACACTTACAGGCTCAAGTGGAGTATCTTAATCAAATGCGCGACTTAAGGCGTGGGCATAGTCGCCGCAGTTGAGATTCCAGAGCATTTGCAAACTCTGACTTTGGACATGTATGGGGGGGATACCGACCCAATCGATCATTTACGGTATTTTAATACTAAAATGGTCATTGGAGGGGCGACTGACGCTGTGAAGTGCAGATTGTTACCTTCAACATTTAAGGGCGTGGTCATGACTTGGTTTATTAAACAACCTCCATATTCCATTTCCAACTTCACTGATTTGTCAACCAAGTTTCTAACACAGTTCTCGGCCAATCAAGCACAAAAGGCGACCCCAGCTGATTTATTCAATATTCGCCAACATTCGGGCGAGCGCATTAAAACCTACATGTCTCGATTTAGTAGAGTTTCAGTGCAGTTAGAGGACGCCAGTCCGGATGTGTGTGTAGCGGCCTTCAAAAATAGGCTCAGATGCGGCTCATTGAACAAAGATTTAACTAGAAGGCCTGCCAAAGATATGATGGATTTGCGTGCACGGGTACAAGAGTTTATCTTGGTTGAACAGGATGAACAAACTAAAAAAGATAGGGATGATTGGCGAGCTCAACCGGACATGTCATCAGAGAAAGGGCGTGCTCCTAAAGACCAACGACCCGCTAAGACACCGCGCCAGCCTCGGCCAGCGTCCTAACCAGCATGAAGACAGGGGCCACAAAGTCACACTTGGCATCGGAACAGTCAACCCGCTTCGGTGAATCCGGCGGTCCAAGGAGGACAAGCTCCCGCCCAGGGTCATCAAACCAAATTGAACGCCCCTCTCAGCACAATACTGCGAGCAGTAGGGCAAACTAATGTGGTTCAATACCCGAGGCCACCAAGGCGACCTCCTGCGAACGTGGACACAACAAAGTGGTGTGAATTCCATAAAGCCATAGGACACAATACTGATAATTGCTGGACTTTGCGCAAGGAGATTGAACGACTGATCAAAGTCGGGCATTTGTCCAATTTTGTCTCAGGAGAAAATACACAGCTAGAAGCAGTCAAAAACGCGGGCGGTGATTTGTCAAAGGGAAAGGAGGTAGTTGAGGAGTTGGGAGTACCCGCCGGGTCTTGCTTATCAATCGCCGGGGGATTTGGCGGCGGGCGCATGTCTAGCAAGGGAAGGAAAAGGTATGTTGAGGCAGTGAACTCGGTTCACCACGCTTACGAGGGGGAATGTTGGCTGAATCACACTCCTATTACCTTCTCGCCCAAAGATTTTGATCATGTGATTCCGCATGATAACGATCCAATAGTGGTGACTCTGCGCGTAAATGACTATGTAACTAAGAAAGTTTTTCTAGACCTATGCAGTTCTGCTGACATCATATATGGGGATGCATTTGAAAGATTGGGCTTAAAGGAGTCAGACTTAAAGCCATATATGGGGTGTCTAGTTGGGTTCACAGGCGATCGGGCCAAGGTCCGAGGCTATGTGGAATTGGACACTGCTTTTGGTGAGGGTGAATATGTGAAGAAATTTCAAGTAAAGTATTTGGTTCTTCCGTGTAAGGCGACGTATAATGTGCTTCTAGGGCGTGATACTTTGAACAAAATATGTGCAATAATTTCAACCGCCCATTTGACAGTGAAGTATCCAGCTTGCAATGGAAAGGTGGGGATTTTGAGGGTGGATCAAGAGGCCGCCCGAGCCTGTTACGCACAAAGTTTGGAACTTTATGGTAAGAAGGCAGCCAAGGAAGCAGATCGTGTCACGGAAATTTTTCCACATGAGAATTTTAGTTTGGATCCTCGTGATGATTCGGAGGAGTTGAGACCTCAGTGTAAGACCCAAGTTTTTAAGTTTAGAATAAGGGAATAAAATTCTTATTCACGATTAGGTTTGATGTATTGTGAAGGGAAACCTGAACAAGAGTTTATTGAATGGAATAAATTTATGAAGGAGAAAGTTCAGAAAAAGTCTAAGGATTGTATCAAAGTCGATAAAAGTTATAGCACGATTAGAATTCGCTTAAACCTAGGGCAAGAGCGCTAGTAAATAGCTAATTTACACTTAAAGACACGATGGAAACTAATGCCAAAAATCTTCAGAGAAATGTTAGAACTTCTCTTAATCTGTCTATAGTAAGCGTTTCGATGCGAAACCCTGAGATATACGAACGTCCGATTCCAATCCTCGGAGGTTTGCCGAAACTAAAACCCTGATAGTTCAAGAAACCTAAAATGAACGGCTGATGAAGACTTTTTCTATTCGGAGCTTCAAATAAAGATTCCACACGCGTACACCCATTTCTCTTGACATTTCCAATCTTTCTTCAGAAGGAAGTTTTCTCTTCCGACATCCACTGCAAAAAGTAGTTTTTCGGGTAAAATAGATTTACACCGACTTTGGATTGTTTACCTTAATTCCAAGAAACCTCTTTTGAGTTTTGGAATTCTGTCACCAAAACCTATCTTAGAATTCACGGAGAATGAAGCCGGAAAAATCGGAATCGCGAAATTTTCATTTTTCCGCATTTTCCAAAACCTATAAATAGCAAGAAAATGGAAAATTTGGCAAAACTTACCCATTTTCTTTCCCAAAACCCGCGAGCTCAAGGAGGAGGAAGGAGGAGAAGATTTTCGCAATTTCTTGCTTGATCGTTTCTCGGAAACTCGTAAACCCAAAACCCTTAGTGCTCTGGTTTCTCAACCGGAGCTCTGATACCACAATGTAACGCCCCGATTTCTCGAGTGTTACACAGTAACTAATTAACCAATTTTCGTAAAGAGTTTTCGTCGATTCACTTATTAATCTTCAATTAATGATAAACCTTTCATTTTACGAAAACTCTTGAAACATAACCTTTCCAAAAACACGCGGAAGTAACCAACATCGTAAAACTTTTTAAATAACCAACTGTAAAGAGTACGAATCAAAGGCCTGAATGAAAATAAAGATTACATCAAAACTTGTTCATTCGAATTTAAGCAATAAAATTGTTCGATACCAACACTTCGGAAACTCTCAACCCCAACAGAAAACAAAAGACTCTCAACCCAAACCCTATTCCTTAGCCTCTTCCTCTGAAGTGTAGTCGTCCTCCGGTATTGGCACGTCACGTAGCATCAACTCCCAAGAATGAGTCATCGCCATTATCTTCCCGACCATCTACCCCCCCCCCCCCCCAAATAAACACATAGCAAACAAGCAGGGTCAGGTCCAACAAAAAGAATGATAATGACAAAATCAACAACAACATATATAATATAAGTACATTATATGTCTTTTATGGGAAGGAGTCAGTTACTAACGGAATCTCACTTCACACAACCCACCAAAACTTCCATGGCCATCTTCGTGCTTCCGCAGAGGCACGGTTATCACGGTGACCGCAGTCAACCAAATCACGTGGAGCCGCAATGATCCACAAAAGTTCACGGTGACCGCAGTCAACCAAATCACGTGAAGCCACACCGCCCCACAAGGTTCACGGGAGACCGCAGTCAACCCAAATAACTCCCTCGCGTGCAAGGTTCCATCGTTCTCATGGTCCATAGTCTCACTAGACCTATGACCGTTTTATCACATTTACTTGCAAGCGAGTTATAAATTCATTCTCTTGGTGTTTAAGGCTCTAATGTCAATCCTAGAGTCTTATGAGTTAATATCGTATCAGATTACAACGTCAAGAAATAACAGCCACACTAGGAGGAATTACAACTGGGTGAGCGACCTCCTAAACAAGTCACAACTAAACTTCATGCAAAGCATAGAAATAATCAGGGCCTCCCAAATTCACAAATTATTTACAAATTCCAGAGGCTCAGTTTACAGATATCATCATATAAAAATCTCACAAAGGCCCCTAATCACATGTTACTAACATTTCCAACAATTTCTCAAATTTAGTGTTTTTGGACAACAGGTGCAGCGTGTACTAAAACTGGTCTACAGACCGCAATACTTAGCCACAAAATTCACATGATACATGACTGGAAATATAATTCGAAACTCTACACTTTTATAGTTTATCACTTTTCCATTTGAGATCCAGAATTAGGTGATATTAGGCCTTAAAGCTTGCTGTCCGGTACAGGAAGAAAAGCAGGTGCAACAGTCACTAAGATCGACCTCCAGACCTCATTACTAGACCAAAAATTATGTTCTTTATATGCATAGAAAGCCAATTCGAAAATCTACAATTTTCCAGTTTATCCCTTTTTCATTTGAGACCCCGAATTAGGTGATATTAAGCTCCAAAACTCGCTGTCCAGTACAGGAAACTGGCAGAGATACTTTTGCCTTCAAATTAATTTTTCAACCATTCAAGTCCCAGAGTTTTAAACCATATTCCAGCAGCAAGAACCACATATCATATATCATATATCATGCTTAAATTTCCAGAACCAAGATAACCATCAATTCTAGCACAAAAGGCAGATCTAAGCATATAAATCTTCAATCATTTTAATCAAGCAAAGTCATAGAAGAAACGGTAGTTGTAGTGATGATTAATGGAGAATCATGGCATCAACATTTCATCTCAAATCAGAAGCAAAACATCAAGATCTCAAGGCAGAAAAAAACAGCAAGCATCATGAACACAAAACTCTTGCAAAAGCAATCATGTTCATGGCTTTTCTCATAGTAAAACATGGCAAATACCCTAGGCAATCTACCCAATCCTAGGACCAGCCCTTACCTTTGTCCTTAGGCTTGAAGAAAAGATGAAATTGAAGAGCAAGGTTCTGGTTTCTCTCCTCTTCTCCCCCGCGTGACCTTCCTCTCTCCCTCTCGCTCGCGAACTCCTTCTCCCTCTTGTGCGAACACGTCGACGGTGGTGGGGCTTGGGACGGTGACGGCTAGGGTGCAAGGGGAAAGTTTCTCTCACTCTTTCTCCTCTGTTTTACGTGTTTCAGAAGTGCACCAGGTTTCTTTCTTCAGAATAGTGTGAAAAGAAACCCCTTTCCCCCCCCAAAACCCTACATAGCCCGCGTCCCCTCTCTCCCTCTCTTGGGCTAGGGTTTGTTTTCCTTCAAGCCCGACCCAAGTCAAAACCCTTGACCCCATCACTTAAGAACTTACTCAGGTCTGAAACTAATCAAAACCCTCAGCCCTTTTTAGTAATATCACGATCAAACTCGGAATTGAAAGGAAACAAATCAATTAAATCCGCTGGTACTGTACAGCCAGGACCATCGTCACTAAACCGATGATATCTCGAGCTACAGAGGTCGGAATGACCCGATTCCACTTCGAGAATTTTCTAGACTTAAAGGGCTACAACTCTCATGAAGGAAGTTTTCCCAAATGAAGTTGTTAAGACCCTCTAAAAATTCACCCAAGTTGACAGTTCTAATCTGCCAGCTATCAAACATTAACTAAAACTTCAATTTTATTCGAACTTCCATAAAATTTGTTCCAAGTTGAACTTAGGGCCTTACACTAGTAGGATTAGTTGTCATAAACGTCGTTGGTGACGTCCCCATCCAATTTGTTTTTCGAAATTCCAATTTTGAAATTCTGAGCTAAAAGTACTGACCAAAATACCCCTGCGACAGTTTTCGATCCGATAATTTTTCCGAGTTTAGATTCGCCTTAGTTACGACTAATGATAACCTAGGAACCAAGTTTGATCGAAGAAAAATCGACACACACAATTGTGATGTGTGGCCGTGAGCTATCCAAGGGGAGGAAGAAAATTTCTTTTTCGAAAACTTGTCCTTTCGTGTTAGATTATCGTACCTCGGAGTATATGCTACTTCGCGTAACCTTAGTGAGTATTGATTGCTGAGTTTCTGACTGATTTTGATGGAATTCTGTGGTTTTTGCTCTAAGGTTCATTTGAGGAATTTCCCGAAGAACAAGGCGTGGAGTGTGAAGGAACGTTCGAGGATAACCCTAGAAGAACTGCAGGTGAGGGCTACTCACTGAACTATAGTTAAAGCTTTAGGTGTCGACGCATTCGACTTGTTTTACTGTTTATGCACTTGTTTGTGTTTGACTGGGAAAATGTTTTCTGAGGCTTCGGCTGACAATGATGATTACCCATCTATTGATTGTTTTTGAGATTGACTTATATGCTATGTGCTACATGGTTAATATAGGATGTGTGATATCTTCCCTATATGCTAAGTGCTACATGGTTAATCTAGAATGTGTTGATATATGTGCCATGACTGTTGGATTGTGCTAATTTGACTATGCTATTACACATATATCGGTTATGCTTCAGAGTGAGGATAACGGGCAGGTTATGCCAATTTATTACGAGATTTTGGGAAAGTTTGACGGGACGAACGGAGGTTCGGGCCTTGTTATTGTTTTAGTGGATCGAGACATTCTCTGGGAGTTACTTGGGATTATGGGATCTTTGAAACTCATAAGATTTGCGATAAAATTAAATGTAAACTATTTTACAAGGAAAATTCATAAGACATTAAACAACCTCTAAACCTTTAAATAATGATAACAATCTTGAAGGAAAGCTTAGGATTCAAATCTTAGTTTTGGAAAATGAGAAGTGTCGTCGAGTCCAAGTGTTGAGGGAACTAATAAGTTCTGAGTATGTTGATACTCTTTTGCTCGAGGAGCAGTTGTGTTTTGTTGGGCTATCTAAAAGATAAGCCGGGGAAACAGGTAGTTTCCGAGTATGTTGATACTCTTTGCTCGCTGAGCAGTTTTGACCATCGGATGGAGATGAGTCGGATGATTCGGGGAATCATCATGAGATAATGTGTTCTGTAATTAGTGGTCTTTTGTCGCAGAATCGACTTTTACCTTAGGGTATTCTTTTTAGAGACAATAAGTTAGCTAAAACACGTGGCGACGTGTCGAGTGAGGTCGGAGACGTTGTTTGGCTAATCACTTTGCATTAATGCACTCATTAAGAGGTTTACACACGGTGGGATGTCGGACCTCGGTGGATTCCAAAATGGTCATAAGACCCGGATTTCCGCGTAAGAACACTGCTAGGTGATTCTTAGTAGCAGACCGAAATGGAAGACCTTCGGGTTTACTGCTGATCTGACTACCGTTGTTGTTGGTGTAAGAGGCACGCGGGCCGAAATGGTCCCACCGTGGCTGGTGTTAGTGATGATCCGTTGATGTCCATCCCTCCGGAATGCATCTTGTCAACCGGCATTGCATTTCATGCAGCATGCATACTGACTTAGTTGCTGAGTGTGATTGATACTTGTTAATCATATTTGATGCATGCTAGTTGTTATTATCGTCTTTTATATTCATTGTGAAATATACAACTCTAGGATGCTATCTCTAACTTATAAGCCTAAGTGGCTACCCCTTATCTTTACCTACTGGATTTATTATTTACATAATTCTTTGGAGTTGTCCCTCGCGTCTTCTGTGTGTGCTTTGGCGGACTACGCCCATTGTCAGATGTCCATGTCGGACTGGTTTACGATGGTTCACCCTTCGGGGGGACCAGGTTTGAGATGCTGGACCAGGATGACCCCGGCTCATGGGTGGTCGACCCCGCTGGCCACCGAGCGACTTACTCGGGGAGGATTATGGAGGACCGTGTCGACCGAATGGGACACTTGACGGAAGGAGTGTTAAGGAGATACACTGTGAGCTTCAACTTGCCACCCGGCGTGCACTGCGGACCCGGAGTAGGAGCACCACCACCACCGTCATTTTCGGATGATGAGGACCCCTCAGAGGAGGAGCCTGTGGGAGGGACTTCTGCAGAGTCCAGCTCACCCACTGTTGCTGTCATCGATGATTTTGGCTCGGGCCCTATGCCCGTGAGGCCAGCACCGGAGCGCATCGGGGTAGCGAGAGGAGGGAGGATGGTGTACATAGACTTGGTCGTTCTGGATTCAGATTCGGACGACGATCACGCTAGCATGTAGTTTTGAGTGCTGGTGTGAGCTCCTCTAGACAGGATTAGTGTAGGAGTAGAGTCTTAGCTCTGACCGTCATGTTTCTATTTGGGGACAGGGTAGTTTCCTGCCGATTGCTTTTTGTGTGGTATATCTACGGAAATCACAGAGAGTTGGTTGGACTAGGGGGTCTTGTTTTAGGCCGTTTGGGCTGACTTATTCTCATTTTTGAGGGATTGTGTTGCGGACACTTGACCTATCATTTTGGTTTGTACATATTGCCTACGGGCGTTACTTTGTGTTACTTCCCGTCACTGGAGGATACTCGTGACGTGGTTTGCTACTTACAGCGGGGCTGTAATTATTGTATATTAGTTCTGTTATCTTTTGTTGTTGAGTTTTATTCTTTTAGTCCTTGATTCTATTATCGAAAAAAAAATATATTCACGTTTTTTCCGCTTTAATTTATTTTTGGTTACTAAAGTGACGCCACCGAAATCGGGGTGTTACACTCAGCCGGCGGAAGAAACCAAATCTGTTCACTTATTTGGGCGTGCTTTGAAAATTGGAAGCACCTTGTCAAAGGAACAAGAGGACCGATTGGTCCAGCTACTCAAAAACAATTTGGATTTATTCGCATGGACGATTAAGGATGTTCAAGGCATTGATCCCACCGTTATTTCTCATCACTTATCAATCCAACAAGGGGCTAAACCTGTTGTACAAGCTCGAAGGCGGATGGGCGAAGAAAAGGACAAGGTAGTACAAATAGAAACTCAAAAGTTACTTGAAGGAAAATTCATTAGAGAAGTTCAATACCCAACATGGTTGGCAAATGTTGTTATGGTGCGAAAGGCTAATGGAAAATGGAGAATGTGTACAGAATACACAAGTCTAAACAAAGTTTGCCCCAAGGATTCTTATCCTCTCCCAAACGTGGACAAGTTAGTAGATGGGGCTTTTTGGAATGAAATGCTCAGTTTAATGGATGCATATTCAGAGTACAACCAAATTATGATGTATCGTCCTGATGAGGAGAAAACGGCGTTCATGACAAGTCAGGCGAACTATTGTTACAAAACAATGCCTTTTGGTTTGAAGAATGCAGGAGCGACCTACCAGCGATTGATGGACAAGGTTTTTGCAAATCAAGTGGGAAGAAACATGGAAGTGTATGTGGATAACATGATTGTTAAAACTGTCAAATGGGGCGAGCATCATGAAGACTTGGCCGAGGCATTTGCACAGATCAGGAAATACAATATGAGATTGAATCCAGAAAAATGCTCCTTTGGAATTTTAGGTGGCAAGTTTTTAGGATTCATGGTCACTTCAAGGGGGATCGAGGTTAATCCAAACAAATGCAAAGCTATAGTAAACATGAAAAGCCCGTCCAATATTCGCGAAGTCCAAAGGTTAACAGGACGGTTGGCGGCCTTATCTCGCTTTTTGCCAAAAGCAGGTGATAGGGCAGCGCCATTTTTTGCGTGTTTAAAAAAGAATACAACTTTTCAGTGGACAGGGGCGTGCGAAGAGGCCTTTCAGCAGCTTAAGGAGTTACTGGCTTCACCACCTATGCTAGCTAAGCCTATGCCTGGGACTCCTTTAATTCTTTACTTGGCGGTCACTGAGGCGGCGGTTAGTACAGTTTTGCTTCAAGAAGAAAACAAGCAGTATAAAATCATATACTTTGTTAGTCACACGCTACAAGGGGCAGAAGTGCGTTATCAAAAAATAGAAAAGGCGGCTCTAGCAATACTAAAGACGGCCAGGCGACTTCGGCCATACTTTCAGAGTTTCCAAATAAAGGTCAAGACTGACATTCCCTTGAGGCAAGTTTTGCAAAAGCCTGATTTATTAGGGCGATTGGTTAGTTGGTCGGTCGAGTTGTCGGAATATGACATTAGCTATGAACCGAGAGGACAAGTCACAATTCAGAGTCTGATTGACTTTGTAGCGGAGTTAACACCCACGGAGGGTGACAAAGAAAATGCAGAATGGGTACTTTCAGTGGATGGTTTGTCCAATGAATCAGGAAGTGGGGCAGGCGTGTCGATTGAAAGCCTGGACAAAATGCTGATTGAGCAATCACTCAAGTTTGGATTCAGGGCGAGCAATAATCAATCCGAGTATGAAGCGTTAATAGCTGGCTTGAGACTCGCCATTGAATTAGGAGTGCAAAAACTATATATAAAGGGCGACTCTTAGTTGGTAGTGAAGTAAGTGCGCGGTGAATACCAAGTGAAGGATCCACAATTGTCCAAATACCTAGAAATTGTTCAAAGGCTTATGCAGGCGATCGGACATGTAAGGATTGAGCACATACCAAGAAGTCAAAACGAGCATGCGGATGCATTGGCTAAACTGGCTAGCACTGGGCGACTCAGAAACTACCAAACTGTAATACAAGAAATCTTGCCCCATCCAAGTACAGACATGGTGGAGTTCAAAGTGGCAAAGGCCATAAAGAATGGGGAATCATCTTGGATGGATCCAATCATCGAATTCTTAAGTCAGCAACCGCAAGATGAAAGCAAAACACTAAGAAAGAAGGCGAGAGGCTAGATTTTACACCTTGGTGGGTGGACAGCTGTATAGGCGAGGAGTAATGTCTCCAATGCTTAAATGCGTGGATACCGTCAAATCTCAAGAGATAATGGCTGAGGTTCATGAGAGAGTATGCTCAAGCCACATTGGGGGGCGGTCTTTGGCCGTAAAAGTCCTTAGGGCGGGATTCTATTGGCCAACCATCAAGAAATATTGCCTTGAATACGTGAAGAAGTGTTCCAAATGTCAGGTTTTCGCCGATATACACAGGGCACCACCAGAGCAACTCACAACAATGACCGCCCCGTGGCCCTTCGCCATGTGGGGAACGGACATTTTGGGACCCTTTCCAAAGGCAAAGGCTCAAATGAGGTTCATCGTGGTAGCAGTAGATTATTTCACCAAGTGGATAGAGGCCGAGGCACTCGCCCCAATCACCGCCGCCAAGGTGCGAAACTTCTTGTGGAGGCTTGTTGTGTGCCGTTTTGGAGTCTCAATGGCATTAGTTATGGATAATGGCACTCAATTTACCAGCACACTGACAAGGGATTTCTGCGCTGACCTTGGGATTGACATGCGATTCACTTCAGTTGAACACCCTCAGACGAACGGCCAGGCTGAGGCGGCAAACAAAGTCATATTAAACGGATTAAAGAAGAAGCTTGATGAGGCGAAAGGATGGTGGGCAGAGGAGTTGCCCGGTGTTTTGTGGGCGTACAATACCACGGTCCAAGCCAGCACTGGAGAAACGCCGTATAGGCTAACCTATGGTTCAGACGCCATGTTACCCGTGGAGGTAGAAAATCAAAGCTGGAGGGTTGCAAACAGGAATGAAGAAGAAAACAATGATAACTTAATCGCAAACTTGATCATGCTTCCAGAATTTCAAAGAGAGGCACACTTGCGTAATGAAGCTGGTAAGATAAGGGTCGCCCGAAAATACGCAACTAAGGTCGTCCCTCGAAAAATGAAGGCGGGAGACTTGGTGTTGCGTGAAAGGACGCTGACTTCAGAAAAGAACAAATTGACACCCAATTAGGAAGGCCCTTTTAGGGTTAAAGCTGAAGTCGGCGCGGGGGCGTACAAACTGGAACAGTTGGATGGCGGGGCAGTGCGCCGCACGTGGAACGCCTCTAGTTTGAGGCAATACTATAGTTAAGAAGAAGAAAGTCGCACTCTTTTTTCCTTGAAAAAGGTTTTTAATGAGGCGACCAATGAAAAGAAGGGGGGAAACTCTCATGTACGGGTCTATAAACCTTAATTTTTATTAACAAAAATGAAAAATGTTTTACAGTTTGATATTTGTCACAACTGACAAGATCTAACTCATAAACTTTGTTAAACGAATTTCCTATGGCGATGATCTAACATGACAAAAAACTTTCGCAATCAGAAAGTGTCATCACTGAGCAAACATAGCCTTGGCAATTCTAGTGGCCACTAGAAGCCAAGCCCCGTCCGTAAAACGACTAAGACCAGTAAAATGTGCCTAAGCCTTGGTTATCATACCAAGCACAAAAAATCTCGCCAAATGTCGAGTAAAGTCTCAGCAAACACGCCATAACGAAATTAAAATGATTACGAGCAAAACATGATTGAAAATCAAAAGGGAACAAGCGCCCAAATGTCATACGTCATTACAAAATAAAGGGCGGGGCCCGAAATCCAAATGAAAGCAACAAAAAGTCAAGTTACAAACATGGAAAATATTTTTAATATCCTATGCTTGATTATCTGCGCTGGCAGTGGGGACAGTCTTTTCCACGCCCTCGCACTGAGTTGTTTCGCTCGCAGCAACTTTCTCCATATCCTCGCCCTCATCCTCATCGTCAGACTCTTGCATAAAAGGAAGGCTGCTCACTTCAGGATCAGGATCGCCTATAACCTTTCCATCCACGACCTTTTTCATGAAATCAAACATAGAAAAATCGAGTTTTGGATAAAGAATCCGAAGTTGATCTTTGGCGCTGAGATGACCCAAAACATATTGGCGAGAACTCTTCACTAAAAGTGTCTCGTTAGTTTTTTGCAACTCGGCCTTTAGCTTATTAATTTCTTCTTCAGCCATGCTAAGTTTGGTTTCAAGAATTCCCTTTGCAGCCCTCTCCTTGGCAAGATCCTCAGCCGCCTCCTGAAGCTGACGGCGGACGCCAGCCAAAGCATCTTCAGTTTGCTTCTTGGCAGTATCAGTGCGCTTGGCGGCAGTCTCCGACTCAGCCTTCAACTGCGCATAGGCCACCTTAGCATCCTCAAATTTTTGCTAGGCGCGGACCTTATCAGATTCAATATTCTTCAAATGAGGAAGGAGACCGGCGGCACAGCTGGCAGCGACGAGCGCTTGGTTCACTGCGAGAGTCACAGCAGCCCGAACGCCCTTGGAGGCCACGTCATGCGGAATTTGAGTGTTGAAATTCCTTTCTATAAAGTTCAGGCCATTAAATTTGGGATCAAAGACGCTATGAAGAGCGCCAGTATCGCTCCCAGGTATCGCGTCCCGAGATGATTGAGGGGGCGGGCTGGCGGCAGCTATCAGATTGGCTAAAGCGCCAGGAGTGTGAATCGGGGGCGGGGGAATGTTGCTGGAAGACCTTCTCCCTTTTGAAGCTTTGGATAAAGCATCATTCAATGTTGTTTGCTTGGGGTCACTCTTGGAGGAACCGCTAGGTTTTTGGCGTTTGGGGTCACGCTCATCAACCAAGGGTGACTTATTCTTCCTGTCACCCCTCACATCTTTCTTCTCGTTCTTCCTTTGCCCCCTAGCAGCATCGACCTGACTGGCGATCAAGGCTTGCATGCTGTCAGCATTAACGCCGCCTTTGGTCTTGCCCATTTCAGCTAAAAAAAAAAAAGAGCACATGTTAGTAAAGGGCGATCAAGTAAAGCTCATTACAGGGCATACACAATGAATCCAGACTTACAAAAAAATTGCGGAAGTTTCTCATCTTTGGCGGCCTGAAGAAGGTCGAAACAGGAAATTTAAGGGAGGGTAAGAATGTAAAAGGCAACCTGTTTCTCCTCCTTGGTCAGCGCCTCAAGCACGACGGTGATAACTCGCCGAGGGTTCACTGTCCAGTGTAGAGGAAACAAGGGGCGGTCCTTTTTGTCAAGTATGAGGTTTAGAATGTCGGGCGAATAAACGATCTTAAAAAACTTTTTTTGCCAATGTTTGAAGTTGCTCTTCAAGGGTTTGAAAATGGCCATGTTAGGGCGGCCCGATAAAGGAACAAAAGACACGCAAGAAGGTTTGGCGATGCTAGTCTTATAGAAAAAGAAAAATAAAGGGTAAGTGGGGACAAAGTTTAGCTGCTCACACAACAACTCAAAGCAACGGATGAAGCCTCAGGCATTCGGTAGAAGCTGGCAGGGGGCGACATTTAAGAAAGTAAGCACATCACAGATGAAGTTGGAAAAAGGAAGCTTCATGAAAAGCTCGGTAAAAATATATCCATGAAGATAGAACCAGGCGGGCTCTCCGTTGGCTCCAGAAGGTTTATGGGTTACGACGTCACTGTCATCGCAAGGGGCGATGTTCAGGGATAGGTCATCATTATGGCCCGTTTCGGGGTTCACCCTGGTGAAACCCCGAGCGTTAAGGCGGTTGTTGTTCAGTGCCGGAACACTGTTCCAAACGGAACGGTAGAGGCATTTGTCATCAATACACTTATCACTAGTGCGCCAACTTTCAGAAATCGAGGGGTTATCGGTGGAAAGGTGAGAGGTTATAGAGGTCGTTCCTTCTTGGGCGGGTTCCGAGGAAGAGGGCGAGTTGTGGGACTCAGAGTCAGAGTCAACCATAATAACCTTTTGGTTAACAGTGATTTTGTCATCGTCAGAAACAAGATCACGAGAAAGAGAAGAACAAGATGGGTCTTTGGCAGACATTTCGGGGAAGCTTCAGGAAAGGGAGATGAACGGAAAAACAACAAGAAAAGTAAAGAGAAAAGAGAGGAACTGACCGAAGACAAGTGAAGTAATGGGAATGCAGCGAGCAATGGTGGTCGGAACACTGAAAGGTCACCGAAGTAGCAAGCGGCCGTTGAGAGCAAAGAACTTCAACAAAAGCAAGGGTTGAAAGTAAGAAACAGTAAAAGAGAATGAAAAATGAAGATTTGGGGTTTTTATAGGGAAGTCAAGTAAGGAGAGAGAAGGAAAGTGGAAAAGACGTGACCATTTTTGAACGTTTCCACAAATCGAGGCAATCCCTCGAATCCCGCGTGAAAAGACTGCGGCAGTTGAATGCTAATGATGGTAATTTTTCGGTAACGGTGCAACGATAGAAGAAACGGCACGAGTCAAACGGTTTGGGCGACTTGGCGTGAAATTTCATAAGACAAGCAGACTCCAAAAGAAGTGGTCTCTTGTCTTGTGGGCTTGTGGGCTAGGCCAGATAAGGCGGGCCTACCGCATGAAGGGCGACAAGAGCATTTCTACTTTGACTAAGACATTTCAGTTCCAGAAAAGATAGAGCTTCATGTCTTGTGGGCTTATGGGCCGGGCGGGCCATCATAAGTCCACTGACCCGCCCGGTAAGGGCAACACCAAGGTGATTAGGACGTAGACCCCAGCTTGAGGATGTGGGCCCGAGTTGTTTTGTCTTGTTATATTGTACACATGTATTTGTCTTATTCAACATAGGGATTTGGGCCCAATATGTAAGGCCCAAATCCATGAACATTCTAGATAAGGATTATTCCTACTATAAAAAGGGTGTCCTCACCTTGTACTAGGGAATTTTTTACCGTTTATATGAGATTATTTCCTTATTTACATATTACTTACTTCTTTTAGCTCTGCTAGGGTTTATCAAGGGCACTTTATTACCATTGTTATACCTTAGACAGGAACAGCTAGCAATAGTAAAAGTTAGAGACATAAAGATGGAAGTTCTAGAGATCAATCCAGAAAAGGATGGACACCCTCATACCCCCTCCCCAAAAAAATGAAAAATGAAAATTAAAATTACTCAAAAAAATTATTTTCCCTATATATTAATGTAAATTTCAAATTTGAAAACTATAGAAAAAAAAAGGTGTCATACATCGCACATGTTTCATCATATTGCTATTTTTTTCAAAAATGAAATATTATATATATAGGAAGTTGAGATATATCCCAACAGTGTACAGTGATCAAACTAGTAAATGCTAGCAAAATCTCAGCCGCAACAGCAAAACCTCCCACTACAACAAAACCTCCAAAGAATCTCTTCAAAACTACCCCACAAGCTTAGTACAAAATCCAACCAGAAACCTGAAAGCTCCAACATCAAACACCCAACCAAAGCCATATAGCTGAGACGAGACCTGGAAACTAAGGAAAACATAAGTAAAATTAAATAAAGCATAGAAGCGATAAAAATCCCAAAAGAGACTACAGCAACCGGCAACGAGCAGCTCCAATACAGCCACTAGACCACCACCACCGCAGAGTGACCGTCAAACGTTGAGGTCGAAAGGGAACCGTAACTTCATCATATTGCTATTATTTGTATTAATAATAATAAATAATAATATTTTATATTTTCGTACATTACTGAAAAAATCATATTAATGTAAATCTTTAGAAAAATGCAAGTGACGCTCACTTTAACTCTCTTTCATTCATTAGTTAAAATTCATGAAGGAATTACTAAAAATATGAATCTCACTTTCAATTTAGTAGAACCCCGTGGATTTCAATCAATCAAAGAAAGAGTGTTGAAAAGAAAATGTTAAAATAAGTGTTACTAGCACTCCTTAATTTTTTATCCGTGGTATCAACTTAACTGTGAGCTCAAAGCTAGCTTCGATGTGATTAATCTCATAGATGTCCGTTATGAGGATACCTTGCTATACAAAAAAGTTAGAATAATTAATTTACACATAAAAAAAAAGATAACAATTAAAATGAGTACAATATGTAAATTTCCCATGAGACTTGCTTATGTTAATTCAGACAAGTTGATACATTCTCCTACCATGTAAGTGTAACCCACTGGCAGCAGGAAACCATAATTGCACACTACATGAAAGGCAAGACATGCAAAATGCTAACATTGCACCACAACTGCATGGATTTTGACAGCAAAGTGGGTATTTCAAGTTGAATTGAAAACGAATATAACATGTTTAACCTCGGCTATGAGCCTATGACTGAATGACCTGAAGAGGACGCTGAAAGGCACAGTATCAACATTATGAAATGGCCAAAAACATATTGGAGAAAATTTGTATACTGATCCCATTTATATGTCCTGAAGTACAACACAAAGTAAAACATGAAAACTTCATCTCTTCTTTTCTTTGGCATTGCTGAACCATTTGTTTCGCCCTGTTACACCGATTGAAACTACATAACAAATGAGTCCAATATATGCAGTCTACCAAAGCTACATACATTTTGAGAAAGCTCAGGTTCACGCAGAGGAAGCTGTGACACATGTTCAAAACTCAACCGGCATCCACCTCAGGGAAACTGAAACTCTCAATTCTTAGATCGAATGTCTGATTTAGTAACCCCATTAAATCTGAATATCAAAGACCTTGTTACTCAGAGGTCCTGATGAATCCTTCAAACCTTCTGAGCTCTTGTCCAGAAACTCACTCCATGAAATGAAGCTTGTACTGCAAAGGTTCTCAAACGTCTCAGTGGATTTTTTATATTTGTCTCTAAGAACTTGATGGAAGCCTTCCACAATAATAGAAACACCACCTCTGCCCTGATCTTGTACATCAAAAACATTGCGAATCTACAATTCACTTTATTCCTCCACTTCATTATCAATTTGAAGAGTCAGGAGTAAAAATGGTAGTGTGTAATCGGATTCACTCCCAATACACATTAGGGACAGCCTGCTCAGTACCCACAGTACAGTTTCCTGCATCAAATATACAAAGGAAAGAAAAGCTATAAATATGTTTTCACAGAAAATTTCAAATGAGAAGACATCAATAGCATAGCAGCATTTTTTAATCATTTGTCAGTGTATACCTGGGATGGGAGGCATTTCCAAACAGGGGTATCACCAGAGGTAGCATGGGATAATCGCAGTTGGTTTTATCCAAGCCCTGGATGGAAGCAAATTCAGAGTTATTTTTTTAATTAATGACACTTAATTCGCTATTTTAATGACCAACCTTTTGAGTATAAGAAGTGACAGCCCATATATTTCTTAAAAATCAAACAAATCAAACACAAAGTTTGTTAAAACTCAAAAGCATAAAGGCTTGAAACTGAGGTCCCATTGCTAAAACTGCTTCGAACAAACATAGCTCAAAATTTTAAAGAGAATAGTTATGAACATACTAATTCTGTATCTAGCTTCATTTTGAAGCTCATCAGCCAAACTAGCTGGTAGGAAACACTCAGATTTAGTTCCTTTCCAATTGATAAAGCACAAAAAAATTCTGCATTATCAAAAGGAAAATATAAGTTGAAAACAGTGTGTTCAAAACCCGATTTCCCCCATCAGTTTGGAGAACGACAAGCAGTTGTAGGTTACAAAACTCATGCTGGAGGAACAAAAAAATATAAGATATTGAAGAAAGAAGCATTTTTGTCAAATTTATTGTACTTACTAATATTACCTACTGCAACCAGCCAAGTCTAAAGCTGCAAGCTCAGGAAGCTTCCATTGCTATTCTCCAGGAGGTGCCATTAGCTATTCATTTACAATTTTTACCTTCTACCTGAAGCGCTATACAATCTTCAAGCCTTATCTTCACCACTACTTCTCTTTTTCCCCTGGAAGACCAGCTTCACACACGAGCACATGAGCTCCTAGGTTCTTATTTGACAGTTTAACAAAAATAGAACAGTACCTACGCAAGAAACACGGGCAAGATGAATATGTTTGTGCAGTAAAAGTTACAAAAAACACTATTTGAGAAAACTGTCAAATCCCTGCATTATGCAACATAACTAAAAACGGGCTTTGGGTAGGTAAAATAACTTCAGTAACAAGTAGCATGAGGATGAAATGTGATAAGTCTTCCCCTTCATATAAACCTCCAATTGTCAAGGTTTATGAGAGGAAGAGGAATAAGAAAGCTGAATAGGACAGCTTCTGCTAGCTGTCAGTTACTAGTTAAACTGGCATAACTAACTTCAGTTACTTATGACAGCTGTAGTTAGTTACTTACTAGTATAAATACACTTGTAATTGTTAGTTTGTTCAGTTTTTGGGGAAGTTAGAAATACTTTGGGTTCTGGTTAGTGGTAACCAGTTGTGGTCAGTGGTGACCAAGTTCCATTTCTTCTCTAGCTTCTTACGTTTGGGATTTTCCCCAATTCTTTGTAATCCTCTGTTTCTTCAATAAATCTATGAACTAGAATCACAATTTGATTCTAGGGTTTCAGTTGATTGTGCAATTTCCAGATTCGAATTTGGTACCAGTTTTATCACTGACCAATGATAGAACCTGATTCTTATTGATAGAAAACCCTAATTCCCAATTGGAAACTAGGGAGAGATACAAGAGAAAGGGATACCAAACACCCTTCCAAGCCGAAGAGAGAACCACTTCTCTCTCTAACCCAATTCCTAAACTAAATAACAAGATACTAATGTTCTCTACCTCTTTCTTATTTATAGGCAACCAGCCTTACTAACCCTCTTAACTAACTAACTAAACCCTAACCTTGAGTTCCTATCAATCTGATTTAATTGTAGATAATAATTTTTCACAACGCAGTATTCATTTTTGCTAGCACCAAAGCTCATGCTCAGGGCCGGTCCCGACATTTTGGAGGCCCTGGGTTAATAATAAAAATGGACCCCTAAATTTTTTTTTGGAGAAAGTTTAATAGGTACACTAAACCAAAAAAAGGCCTTTTACAGCGCTTTGAACCTCTAGCCGCTGTAAAATAGTATACAGCGGTTGCCCTGTAAAAGATGGACTATTTACAGCGCTTTTTTAAGGAAAAACGCTGTAAAAAGTATTCGAATTTTTTTTGGAGGTCCTGGGTTGTAAGCCTGCTTGCACAGGCCCAGGGCCGGCCCTGCTCATACTATGCAGCATATGAAACATGTTAATAAACCTCTGGGGACTACATTTTGTCTTCGCAAATAAGCCAACCCAGAAAAATAAGGAAAGTAAATTTGTTAATAACAATTTAGTTAAACAGAATCTTCACAGACATCTTGTTTTATTGCCACAGTGTGATTGTGTGAGACAATGAACAGACAGTGTTAAAACATCAGTACTTTAGTGCGTTTCTCAATCATAGTAGGATGAACATATTCCATGTATACTAGATTTTGCCTTCATCCTGCAAATACACAAATACAATATTTAAGTGATCAATTATGAATCGTTACAATATTCCATGTCTACGATGAATTGTACCATGATGGAATGTCCACTGGATAAAGAACTTAGGTTTCCTGAGAAGGAAAAAACATAAATATAAGAATATGGCCTGTAAAATGTATGATAAAATTAAACAGTTATAAATAAACTAAACTTGGGATTTGGTACTGGAGTTTTACCCCTAGAATTCATTACAGTCCAATTAAAATGGTAGAGATCAAGGATCTTCTTAGCCATTAGTCCTGATAATCAATGAATACATAAAACCTCCTAGCCCTTGTTAGATCTACAATGACTTGCCAGAACTCAATCCAAATAATGAAGCACTGCATAGATAGTTAACCGTCTCTTGAAAAGTTTGATTGTTGTTATCTGAGAATTCTATGGAATCCTTCCACACTAATGAAATCCACAACCTGTACTTTGATCTCGTGCATCAAAAGCTTTGTGAATCTGTGATTCCCTTTCTTCTAGTTCATTCCATTCACAGCACTATATAATGGGATTCACTCCTATTATTCCATATAAGCCACTTTGGGCATTTTAAATGCCACCCAACCATGCACCAGATCAGGTAGTCTAGCAGAGTAAGAAGTCCAACCTCCCCACATTGACAAATTATGGACAGCCTCCACCTAAATCCCTCCTCCCACAAGACAATTTATGGACAGCCTGGCCATAGAGCGGAGATTAAGTGTCCTGCAACACAATAGTAGAGTATAAAATAGATAAGTATACTGTTAGTATGTTAAGGTTGTTAAGTCTGTTTGACAGCTGTCCAGTACAGCTGTCACTTTCTGTTGAGTTAGTTACATAGCTTATCTTACAAGCTATTGCATCAATATATAAGATGCTTTGTACTCTTTCACAGTTACCTTTTCAATAACAGAAATTGTTAGATTTAGGGCCTCTTTATTTCCAGTTTTCGAAATAGTTCAGTTTTTAAATGTTTGGAATGGCCTGTTTTCAAAAATTGATTTTGAATTTTGAAAACAGTTCTCATTTTCAGTTTTTAAAACTAAAAAACTAAAACAGCTAAAAGATGTTTTCAGTTTCTAGTTTTAGTTTTCAGATATCAGTTTTTTAAATGTTGGAAAATATGTCATTCAACCTGTTTTCTTCTTTTGAAAACTGTTTTTAAAAAAATGTTTCTGAAAATTGTTTTAAAAACTGAAAACAAAACAGGCCCTTAGGTTTTCTTTTTTCTCTGTTTTCCATTACACAATATTAATCAGAAAAGCAAAACCTCATATGTTTTAGCAGAGAGATTAAAAAAGAGAAGTAGTTAAAACTTAAAAGGTTGACAGTATTTTTCAATTATCAGTCAGTTTACTTAGACATACATTTTCTTATTTAAAATTATCTTAACATTGTTGTTAGGATGCATCATGAAACTTTGGTATGACTAAAAAATCGATATTATTATAAATATTAGATCAATACTTACAGAATAAGTAGAGAAATAGTTTGGTGTACTCTTTACTTATCCCAATCAGCTACGTCATGCCCGGATGTTCAAGAAGTTTCCATTATCATCTTCCCAATTTATTCAAGTACTGACAATTGCAGATATGTCCAGAGAAAATTTAGAGCATAAAGAGGAAAGAAAGCTGGGAAAAGGAACATCTATAACGGGATCCCATATGTCCAGGGATACTCACGCTTGGCATTTCCAGCACAATGAATAAGAAAAGGTTCCCACATTCACGTCCCAAATCCTAATTTATACACAAGAAAAGAAGGAATAAGCAAGTCAACAAGTAGTCAAAACTTAAATACTGTTGAGATATGTAGATTAAATAAATAGGGAATAAATATATTTAGTATATTTTATCTTTTATTAGGATAGATCTTTTCCTTATTTAGCTATCCCTAAACTCTTGTATATATATATGTACTCAGCTTCATGAAATAATCAATCAGAATATTTCATTCAAGTTGGTATCAGAGCCTGGTTCAAGTCTCCCTCTGATTTACTAGTATAGTTTATGGTTTCAGCCGTCGTAGGCTAACCCTTATTTTTAGCAGTTAGAATTCCGGAAGCAACCACCGGCCGCCACCACTGCTGTTGACTGCTGCTACCATAGTCCGCTGCTGCCACCACTGTGTCATGATCAGCCGCCACCGCCAGCCGCCGCCGCTGACAATTTTTCTGGGTTTGCTTGTTTTTATTCCAGGATTCCTCTTCTGTGGTTCGTTTCTGTGTTTGAGGTCTCTTGTTTCTGTTTTTTGGCCTGTTCCAGTCAGTGAGCCTTTCGTTTGAAGTGTGTTTGGATTTGTTTGGTTGCAGTTGTTTTCCTTGTTTCTGTTTGTTCTTTTTCTTCATGGAGGATTTGCTGAAGGATAAGTCTCCCAAGGGTGAGAAGAAGAGTCTCATCTCATTTGCTTTTTCTGGGACTCCTGTTATCACTTCTGAGAAGTTGAATGAGGCAAATTATCTAGATTGGTCCAATGCTGTTGAGATCTGGTTTTTGGGTCAAGGTTTGTCCGAGCACCTTACTAAAAAGTGTGCTGATATTGATGCTTCTGAGAAGAAGGAATGGGAGAAGGCTGATTATCAACTTGTTTCTTTATTATACCAGGCAATTGAACCTAGACTGATTGTTCACTTTCGTCCCTACAAAACATGTTATGATGTGTGGAAAAAGGCACAAGACATCTATGCTAATGATATTCAGCGGTTGTATGATTCAGTACGTAATTTGGCAAATCTCCAGATGACTGATCTTGATTTGCCGTCTTACCTGAATAAGGCACAATCTACCATTGTGGAGCTGAAGTCAATGCTGGTTAATGACGATTTGAAGAAGGTGCTGGAGAAACTTGACAATATGTTCATGGTGTTTGTTTTGCATGGTCTCCATAAGAATCTGGAATCTATTCGAAACCAGACCCTTACTAATCCCAATATTCCTACAGCGGAGGAGCTTATTAATTGTTTACTTCGTGTTCCTTCATCTGCCACTTCAGCTAGACTTGAATCTCATACAGCCTCTGACTCCTCTGCACTCATATCAAATTTTTTTGAGTCAGGGGGTCGAGGTCGTGGTCGTAAAGGTGGTGGACGTGGAAGAGGAGGTAGAGGAAATCTCCATTGTTCTTATTGTAAGAGGGATGGACACACACAGGATCGTTGTTACTCTCTAGTTGGGTTTCCAGACAAAACTGCTAATGTCGCACAGTCTATGGAGTCCAAGGTTGAATCTGATGGTGCAAAGAACCACTCATTCTCAGCTGATGAGTACAAGGAATATCTCCAGCTGAAGGGCGCTCAACGATCATCTTCATCAGCAACTGTTGCTCAAACCGGTAATTCTACGGTTTGTTACTCTCATTCTTCACCTGTTGGATCCTGGGTTTTGGATTCCGGTGCCTCAGATCATCTCACTGGTAATCCTTCCTTTTTCTCTAACTTATCTTCACCCAAAACTACACACCATGTTACCCTTGCAAATGGCTCGAAAGTACAAGCCATCGGTGTTGGGCAGACATCTCCTCTTCCTACACTACCTTTGAGTTCTGTTCTATTAGTTCTGGGATGTGCTTTTAATCTTATTTCTATCAGTAAATTAACAAAATCATTAGGTTGTGCCATAACTTTTACCACTGATTCCTTCTTTATACAGGACCGGAGTACGGGACGGATGATTGGAGCAGGATCTGAATCACATGGTCTCTATTATCTACAACAACCATCTTCTGCAATTTGTGCGGCTGCTGCTGAGTCTCCGAGTTTACTTCATCGTCGTCTGGGACATCCGAGTCTGGACAAATTAAAGAAGATGGTGCCTTACTTGTCGCAGTTAGAGTCTTTGGAATGCGAGTCATGTCAGCTTGGGAAGCATGTTAGGTCGTCTTTTCCTAGTAGTGTCAATAAAAGGGCCCTACATCCATTTGATGTCATTCATTCTGATGTTTGGGGTCCAAGTCGTGTTTCTTCTATCTTAGGATATAGGTATTATGTCAGTTTTATTGATGATTTCTCCCGGTGTACTTGGATATTTTTAATGAAAGATAGATCTGAGTTGTTTAGTATCTTTCAAAATTTTTGTCATGAAATTGAAACTCAATTTGATAAGAAAATTCGTGTTCTGCGAAGTGATAATGCTAAAGAGTATTTTTCTGATTCCTTTAACTCTTTTATGAAGTCTCATGGCATTATACATCAGTCTAGTTGTCCACATACACCCCAACAAAATGGGGTAGCTGAGAGAAAACATAGACATATTGTGGATACGGCTCGTACTTTATTGATCAATGCTAATGCACCTTTAAAGTTTTGGGGTGAAGCTGTTTTGACTGCAGGATATTTGATAAATCGGATGCCATCATCTGTTTTGGGTAATCAGATTCCTCATTCCATGTTGTATCCTAGGGAATCTTCATTTTGTGTTCTGCCTCGTGTCTTTGGTTGTACTTGCTTTGTTCATGATCTTTCACCAGGTCGTGATAAGATGTCTGCTCGGGCTGTCAAATGTGTCTTTTTAGGTTACTCTCGTGTTCAAAAAGGGTATAAGTGTTACTCTCCATCCACACATAAGTTCTACACTTCTGCAGATGTCACGTTCTTTGAAGATACACCTTACTTTGTTACAACTGGTCAACAATCTGATCTAGATATATTTTCTGTGGTTTTACCTGTTCCTCAAGTGTCTATGTCACCATCTTCGGTCGTTACTCCTCAAGCAGACACTTCCACTCCATCAGCGCCAGCTCCTGATATGTCTCGTTATCGCATTACTTATGAGCGTCGCCCACGACGTACAGTAACGGATGAGCCCCACGACTCAGTTTCTGCAGGAAATGAGACATGTGATTTGGTTCCTCATCAAGCCTCCTCTTCTGCTTCGGATCCTGTTGACTTTCCCATTGCCCTCCGGAAAGGTAGTCGTTCTACTCGTAATCCCCATCCTATTTATAATTTTCTCTCATATCATCGCTTGTCCCCTGCATACTACGCTTTTGTTTCTACCATATCTTCCATTACTGTACCTAAGACTATACAGGAGGCCCTATCTCACAAAGGTTGGCGTCAAGCGATGATTGACGAGATGACAGCTTTAGAGTCTAATAATACATGGGAGCTTGTTCCTCTTCCTGCAGGGAAATCTATTGTTGGGTGTCGTTGGGTCTTTAATTTTAAAGTAGGCCCTGATGGACATATTGATCGATTGAAGGCTCGTCTTGTTGCAAAAGGGTACACTCAGGTTTATGGCTTGGATTATAGTGATACTTTTTCACCAGTTGCAAAGATGGCATCTGTCCGTTTATTTTTTGCCATGGCTGCTATGCGACATTGGCCCTTGTTTCAGCTGGATATTAAAAATGCTTTCTTACATGGTGATTTGGAAGAAGAGATCTATATGGAGCAACCACCGGGGTTTATTGCTCAGGGGGAGTCAGGACTAGTTTGTAAATTGCAAAAGTCTCTGTATGGTCTGAAACAATCACTCTGAGCTTGGTTTGGCCGTTTCAGCAATGTTATTCAACCGTTTGGGTTAGTTCGTTGTGAAGCGGATCACTCAGTCTTCTTTAGGTGTTCATCCTCAAAGAGGTTCATTTATCTTGTTGTCTATGTGGATGATATTGTAATCACCGGTGATGACCAAGAGGGCATACAAGCTCTTAAGCAGCACCTGTTTCAGCATTTTCAGACTAAGGATCTTGGATCTTTGCATTACTTTCTTGGGATTGAGGTAGCTCAGTCAAAGTCTGGCATTGCTATTTGTCAAAGAAAGTATGCACTTGATATTTTGGAAGAAACGGGCCTTCTTAACTGCAAGCCTGCGGATACTCCTATGGACCCTAATGTGAAGCTTCTGCCTAACCAGGGGGAGCCTTATTCTGATCCAGGAAGATATAGGAGGTTAGTAGGAAAGTTGAATTATCTCACAATGACCAGGCCTGATATATCATTCTCTGTTAGTGTTGTTAGTCAGTTTTTAAACTCTCCTTGTAAGAGTCATTGGCAGGCTATTATTCGGATACTTCAATACATAAAAGGGTCGCCTGGAAAAGGTCTTGTTTATACTGATAGAGGTCATACTAGTATTACTGGATATTCAGATGCGGATTGGGCAGGTGATGCAGGTGATAGGAGATCCACCTCTGGTTATTGTGTTTTTATTGGTGGAAATCTCATCTCTTGGAAGAGTAAGAAACAAAGTGTTGTTGCTAGATCAAGCACCGAAGCTGAGTATCGTGCTATGGCTCATACTACGTGTGAGCTCTTGTGGTTGAAGCACTTACTTCAGGAGTTGAAGTTTTGTGTGATTACTCCTATGAACTTAGTATGTGACAATCAGTCAGCTTTACATCTTTCTTCTAATCCGGTTTTTCATGAACGAACAAAACATATAGAAGTTGATTGTCATTTTATTAGAGAGAAGATTCTTTGTGGTACTATCAAGACTTCTTCTGTTTGCTCTCAAGATCAGCTGGCTGATATTTTTACCAAGTCTTTACGAGGTCCCCGGATAAAATATATATGTGACAAGCTGGATGCATACGATTTATATGCTCCAACTTGAGGGGGAGTGTTGAGATATGTAGATTAAATAAATAGGGAATAAATATATTTAGTATATTTTATCTTTTATTAGGATAGATCTTTTCCTTATTTAGCTATCCCTAAACTCTTGTATATATATATGTACTCAGCTTCATGAAATAATCAATCAGAATATTTCATTCAAGTAATACCATACTCAATTAACAGTTTACCACAACATGGTTTTTGAGAAACACTTTTACAGCCTACATAACAAACTGCAAACAACACAAAAAAGACCACTACTTATCTCCACGGTAAGTTTGTTTCATTGAAACATTTGCAAATATTCACAGTAAATAAAACTAGACACAAATGAAATATGCTATGATGTACACTTTAAATCAACCACTTAACAGGCCAACAAATCAAAGGAATAACACAGTTTATTTACAAAGAAAATGACATGAAATGAAACATATGCCTGACCACTTCTCTTTCAAAATAAGCTAAACTGACTCATGCTAGAAAATAGCTTTTCTTAGTAGAGAAGATAATGAAGAAGTTGGTTAGAGTGGAACAATTGCCTGTTGGCAATCCCAGGTCATGAAATAGGTTTCCAATCAACCTCAATGTAGGGGATGTGGGAAATTTTGGGCCAAATTTGAGGGTGCTTCATGCTGCACTTTTCTCCCAGCAACTGACATTTGTGGAGGTCAAGTGCAGGTAGAGAGGCGGGTAGCCTTTCTCCAGCCATGTTCTCTAGCTTTGGGCAATTTGCAATGCTTAATTGTTGGAGGGAGGTGAGCTGGAGAAGCCCCTTGCAATCCAACGTCTCCAGGCTTGACAATCCCATTATCCCTAGACACGTAAGGGAGGGAGGCAGCAAACCCTCTTTTGGGAAAGATTTGATCCCGTCACATGGACTGTTGATCCAGACAGCAGTACGCAAATTCTCGGAATTGGTGATATAAATTTATTTCAAGCTAGGCGGCATACCTTGTTCGGGAAACAACTCAATTCTCGGGCAGTTACGTATCTTCAGACGTTGCAGCTTTGGGAGAAGAGTATTCAACCGACAAGGCAATGACTCTAACTTGAAGCAATCGGAAACAACAAAGCAAGTCAAGTTGGGCGCAGCCAATCCTTCTCTGGATAATGATACTAAATTGGGGCATCCCTTGATCTTAAGATCACTCAGATGTTGAAGAGAAACATCCTGTGACTGCGACACAGAAAGAGATTCCAGATTTTCACAGCCTGAGATGTATAGTTTTCGGAGATTTGGAAAAATCTCCAGTGGGAGAGACATGAGCGAATAACAACTTCTGGGTGTAACAAGTGACTCTAGTTGTGCCTGTTGCTGCTCAGGGAATTCTAGTTTTTGAAAGTTCTCTATGCTCAGAGTCTTCAGGGAACTCACAGTCAATGATTCTATGGCCAGAGGAAACTCCTGCAAGACTAATTTATTCATTTTAATTATAGTTAATCGGCGCATGGAGGGAGTCCTCGGGAGAGAACAGGAAATCCTAAGTTCTTCTAAAGCAGGGAAGTGACTTGGCAAATCTCCCCTCAATTTTGGACAATATACAACTGCAAGACTCTTGAGTCGAGGAAAAGCATGTGGCTCAAAAGAACTCCACGCCTCACAACAAGGCATGTTTGCAAATGAAAGAGATTCAAGAGATGGAAAGGGTGTCAACAAAAAGGAATCCTTATTCCTGTAAAAGCTGGCATCAATAGTCTTCAACTTACCCATGCTAGAAATTCTCAAGTCCTTGAGAGATGGTAGATGTCCAAGGGTAGGAAGCATACAAAATTCTCGCAGGAAAACAGTGTTAGGCTGGTCATATGGTGGTAGGAAGAATTTCCAACCCAATTTGGAAATTTGCTTCCACTATAGCCTTTTATCTCTAGGATTTGTAGGTCTTCGTGAGGTTGCAACTTGCAAAGTATATCAATCTCAGTTTCAGAGCTAATACAACCCTTAGGAGAAGACCAATCCAACTGTAAGTTGTTAATATGCTTCTTATCCATCATTTTTGCCTCCATCGCTTCACTACCATTGCCAACATTCCTCAATTTCTGAATTGAAAAATATCCGTGAAGATTAAGTCCTTCCAGTTGCTTGATCTTGATCTCTTCATTCTTGCCCACAATAAAGTACGTTAAATGTTGCAACTGGTTTAATTTTCCCATTTCACTGGGCATCTCCCTTAAATGAGTTCCACCAATGTCAAGACAATGCAAGTTTACAAGATTTTGCATGCCAGTAGGTATTATGGTCAGCTTAAAACAGCCGTTCAGCTTCAACGTTTGTAGATTATACAAATTACACAACTCTGGCAATGATTCTACATTTGTCCTTGAGAGATCCAAATAACGCAAATGGATCAATTTGCCTACAAAATCAGGCGGTGTGTTCATGTTTCGGAAGCAAAATGATAATGTTCTCAAGAACTTGAGCTTTGATAGCATGATACATTGCACCTCTTCATATTTTTTTTTTTTTTGAAAGATAAAGGAAATATATTAATGACCACAAAAAACCCCTAAGGACAGCACCCTTAGGGAGCGCAGGAAGCCCCAAAAAAACAAGGCACCACGACGCACAAAGGGAACCCAATTAGACCGCACAAAAGGATCAACACCGGATTACAAACAAACCCGCACCAGGGAAAAAAGGCACAGACAAACCCTATAAAATTCCTAGGACCATAGCTCGAAAAAACCAAAGGTCTGTGAAATGATCTTCGTAGACTTTTTCCAAACCTCTAATAGCCTCAACGTCGCTTCCTTCAAACTCCAGACCCAAAACTTTGCCAAGAAGCCACGTCTTTTTCGAACGCGTGAAGTAGGGCCCACCGCTAGAAGGAAAAGAAGTCGGCGACGACAAGGGCGAAGGATCCTCATCGACCACCCGCACCTCCTCGCACGCCGGGGAGCGGGCACAAGAACTCACGTAGGAAGGAGGAGACTTCTTAGGACGACCGCGCCGTCGGGGAAGCTGAGAGAGAGCCAAACCAGACGCGCCCACCTCAGACACAAAACCAGCGACCTCCACCCTCCCAGCAAAAGGAGCCACAACCGAGAGAGGAGGAGGCTCTGGCAAAGTCAGCGGGGTCACCTGAAGCGGACAGACCCCAGCCCTGACTGCACACGCACCTGAGGAAGCCAAACCAGAAAACCAGGACTTTTCCAAAAGCTCAAACCCATAGCTCGAACCAACTGTGCTAAAGTGGTCTTTTCAACCCCACCGATGCCAACAATAGGGATCACGGGTACTTCATCACCATCATTATTATTATTATTTAACAACAACTTGATGATGGCCTCCTTATCTTTATCCCTGCCATATATATGAGATCTATCTTGGAGAGATGTGGATGGAGTTTTATATGACAGGTTCTCCATTGCAATCTCTTTGAGATCAAGACTCTTTTTGAGTTTCAAGATAGATTCTTGTTGGACTACTATCTCTTCCAGCTTACTAGCCATCTTCCTATCTTGCACATTAAAAAGGCGAGAGAACGAGTTATTGACCTGCTTCTGCTTCTTCTTAGTTGCAGCTTTGGTGGAAACTTCATCCAAAAAGTCATCAGCCATGTAGACAGCATCTTTGAGATCATCCAGCCAGCCGTTGATATTAGAGTTTCTAATCTGTTTCTGTTCAGCATCATTAAGCACAGCTCCAACCACTCTCAAAGTTGTTTCCAACCTTTGAAGCAATTTGGGGTCAAGCTTCTTCCTTCGGATCAAGTTGACAACTTGAGGGGAAGCCAACTTATCCAAAACAACATTGAGGAAAGCACCAAGGAAAGCTCCACCCACCAATGCTGCTGCCATTATCACAAGAACAAGTGAGGAGATTACAAATCAAAGAAGAGAGAGACAACAAGGAAAGGAATGGGTTTCAGTTTGTGCTTTAAACTCAGGACTCAAATGCACTTATAAGGTAAAGCTTTGTGATAGTGGTGTTAATTTATTAATTAGCAGAACAATTTGTTTAAGAAAAAATGTGAACAATGAATTGACTTCACGTGTATGCAGAGTTTGCGAGGCAAGTTCTGTATATACTAAGATATCAGCTTGACTTTTTCTCCAGAGTAAGGATATATACACATCTCCTTAGACTACCCACAATGGTTTCAACATTCAACACCTTCAACACTCCACTTTTTCTCTTCCCAACACTCCACATCACCTTCTCTCTCCAGTTCAACACTTCATTCAACTTTTACCCACTCCAATGGTTTTTCATTCAACACCCTACCCCCTACCCCACCACTTTTATTTCATATTTTGATTTAATTTTATATTTTTCTTTTTATGATTTCATAAAATTAAAATTTACGATAAAAATTAAATTAAATAAACTATTATCGATTTAATTAAATAAACTATTATCGATTTAATTTAAGTTAATGTTTTTTTATTTATTTAAATTAAATTAAATTAACGTAATATTTTTTTAACGTAAATTAAATTAAAACACTTAACAATTTAATATTTTTTAAAAAAATATACACAATAATTTATTTTATTTTATTAACTTCAAATGGAAGAAAAGAAACTAAGCACACAATAATACATTTTATTTGCTTAACTTAAAATGCAAGACAACAAACTAAACACACAACACACAAATAACGTAACTAGTACGATACAAAGCATATTTAATCATCATACATTCCAAACTTTGTCCAGATGTGCTTCACTAGATCTGCTTGTAGTTGGTGATGGACATTTGGATCACGGAACTCGGATCTAGCACGCACGTGATCCGCAAAAGCGGGTAACACCTCGGTCGAGTATGGTTGCGGTGTACTAGATCCACTTCCCTCAGCTTGCTCAAAATCGGTCCAGCGTTGAGCATATGTATCTCGTTCATCCTCAACAATCATATTATGTAATATGATGCATGACCTCATGATGATACCCAAATCAGTTATGTCCCAGAAGCGAGCTGGTTCACGGATGATTTTAAAACGAGCTTGAAGCACTCCAAATGCACGTTCGATGTCCTTCCGACATCCCTCCTGATGTTTTGCAAAGCACTTATCGGGTTCAGTTTGAGGAAGTCTAATAGACTTGACGAAAGTTGGATAAGAAGGGTAGATACCATCAGCTAGATAGTATGCCATATTATAGGGACATTGGTTCACGATGAAATTCACACGTGGAGCGTTTCCCTGTTCCAATTCATCAAACACTGGTGACCGGTCTAGAACGTTTATATCGTTCAAGGTTCCCGGACATCCAAAAAAGGCATGCCAGATCCAAAGATCAGGAGATGCAACTGCTTCAAGAATAACTGTGGTGGTTCCCTTATCCCCTCTAGCAAATTGACCTTCCCATGCCTTAGGACAATTTTTCCACTCCCAGTGCATGCAGTCAATACTCCCGATCATGCCTGGGAACCCCCGCATTTCACTAACCTGTAGTATTCTTTGCAAGTCCTCTTGGGTTGGTGCTCTCATGTACTCTTGCTCATACAATCGTATGATTCCTTTACAGAATCTACGTAAACACTTCAATGCTGTAGTCTCTCCTATTTTGATGTACTCGTCGACTGCATCTGCTGCCACACCATATGCTAACATTTGCATTGCTGTGGTGCATTTTGCTAAGGGCGATATACCTTCTTTCTTCGCTACATCGACTCGCTGGGTGAAGTAGTTATCACTACTTGAAAGGTCCGCAACGATTCGAATGAACACATGTTTTTGCATCCGGTACCGGCGACGGAATATTCCATCGTCGTATGTAGGCTCATTGGCAAAGTAGTCGTCAATTAGCCTTTGGTTTGCCCCTGCATGATCTCTACTGAAATATTTTCTACCACGAGGTGCGCTACCCTCCAATATTAGATTTCGACGCTCCCTAAAGTGGTTGAGTACATAAGTGTCTTCTCTCTTGCTTTTTTCAAGGTAAGCTTCGAGATCAAACTCTGGTGGATCCATTTTTTGTGAAATTTGAAGTAGATGGGAAGAGATGGGAAGAGATGGGAAAAGATGGGAAGTAGATGGGAAGAGATGGGAAGAGATGGGAAGTAGATGGGAAGAGATGGGAAGAGATGGGAAGAGATACATTGAATGGTGGATCTATGAGTCCATATATATAGATAACTTGAATGGTGGACATTGACGGATTCGAAATAATATGAACTATAGTTAATTATCGGATAAGGACTAGATTCGAATTGAGTGATGCATATTCAAACTCGGTAAACCATACATTAAAGCCACTGACAACACCAACAAATTATTAAAGTAAACAGTACAGACTTGACAAAACACTGACAAATTATTAAAGCAAACACTACAGACTCGACAACACTGACAAATTATTAAAGCAAACACTACAGACTTGACACCACTTGGAAAATAATAAAGCAAACACTACAGACAATTAATTTCCAAAGAGCTCTTGGGACAACCGCTTCAACAGCTCTTTCTTGTGGTCACTGAGATGCTCCTCTTCACTTAACTTTAGAAATAATTCCATTTTCTTAGCTTCAGTCTCCTCTTTCCTCAATCTATTAGTCTCTTGTTGCATCGCCGCCATCTGCTTCAATTGTTCAACCTCAATCTCCTTGACTTGTTTGTATGCAGCCCAATCTTTCTCCATCACCTCCAAGGCAACCGTTGTGCTCTTCTTTTTACCCTTTTTTTTAGATGCATCCCTACCCATTGGACGGGGAATCGATCCTATAGAGTTTGAGCCACATGCAACACTCTCGCGAGATCTCTTAGATCCACTACTTCCTGAGCCAACACTTCCTCCTGCTTGACTACAGTAACGTGGTTGATCGCGGAGAGCCTCCCATTCTGCCATCAAATTAAATTGACCCTTCTTCCCATCTGCGTATAATGCTTGCGCTTGGGTCAAAATATCATTCTCCGACCAACCGCTTCGTTGCATACGCTTAGCGCCTTCATAAGCGCCAATCCATTTATTTATTTGCTTGCTCATATAATTATAACGGTTTCGGCATGCATTTCCATCCCGCGGAGGATTGAATGAGCAATGTTGATTACAATACTCAGCAATTTGACCCCAAAATGTTTCTCCTTTTTTGTTTCTCCCGACAACACTGTTTGTTCCATATTTAAGTCACTCACTAATTAACACCTTATTTTGATCAGTGTTCCATGCTGGTAAGTGACTTCTCCTGCTCGTAGGAGTTGAATCCTCTTCATTTGGAGTGGCTTCATTACCAGCTGTCATGCCAGTAAGATTCATTTGTGTTGAAAAATCGGGAAATTCAGGTGCACCATCATTAGACGGCGGTGTTGGAGATGAATATCTGAACATAGATCCATGATGGGGATGAGGACGTTGGTTGAGAAATTGAGTTGGATCTTGAAAATTGTTGTGATTTTGGTAGTTGGATTGATTTGGATCTTGATAATTGTTGTGATTTTGGTAGTTGGATCGATTTGGATCTTGATAATTGTTGGAATTTCGGTAGTTGGAAATTTGATTTGGATGTTGATAAAAGTTGGGATTTTGGTAGTTGGGAAACTGATTTGGATGTTGATAATTGTTGGGAATTTGGTTGTTGGGAAACTGATTTGGATGTTGATAATTGTTGGGAATTTGGTTAGAAGAATTCTGGGTGTTGAAATGGTAGTTGTTGGGATCAATTTCAAAGCAAAGGGGATAGTTGAAAGATAATAAGATGAATAAGATGATGGAAAACTTGGTTTTTTTTTCTGTGTCCAAATCAAACGAACCAAGTCTCTATTTATAGAGAAAAAAAATCATGAATTTTGGTAATTTTTTTATATTTTTTTAAATTTTTTTAATGAAATAATTGAGTTGGAAAGATTAGGATAAAAGAAAATCGCCCGGACCAATCAACGCGCGACACGCGTCACTCGTCAGACCGTCTCTCTCTCCTCACGCGCGTGCGTGGCACGCGCCTGTCGGTGCCCAACCGACGCGTGCCACGCGTCCCACCACCGGTCCGCCTGGGACCCGCCTGCTGCACGCCCTGCCCATAACGCGCCTTGTCCGCGCGTGTGTGGCACGCGCCTGGCGGTCACCAGCCAGGCCGTGCCATGTGTCCCATGCTGCAGGTTTCACAAGTGTTGAAAATTTTCAACACCTCTCTCCTCCTTCCAACTTTCAACACTCACTTTCAACACCATTAAACCCCACTTTCAACATTAAACTACCCACATTCAACACCATTGTGGGTAGTCTTATTTATACATTTCATTTCCACCTATTTTTATTTCTATCTCTTTCCTCTTATCATCTATCACATCTTATACTTTCTCTCTCTTACTTTTTATTTTCTCCCTATCTCTTTCCTGATCCACCTCTTTCCACCTCATTTAGAGGTTTGAACAAATAATTATTGTTTTCTCCTCAAGATGCTTCCTTCACATTACCTTTTCTTAAGTTTTATATTATACTTAAATAAGTTTTTGGTCTCTAACCTTTACCAAATGCTTGGTTTTCGTCTCTCGCCGGAGCAAATGTGAGTTTTAGTCCCTAACATTTGTTAAAAGGTTTGGTTTTGGTCCCTCCGGAGCTCTGGGTTAACGCCGGAGCTCCGGTGGCCCATGTGGCATAGCCACGTCAGTTGAATGAGCTTATGTGAAATTTGATTTTCTTTTTCATTTAAATTAAAAAAAACAGAATTAATTAAAAAAAATTATTTAAAATTCTAAAAAAAAAAAACTTAATCAAAACAATAAATGGAGTAATAGTACAAAAATGCCCTCTTCCCTCTCACTATTATTAGTTGCAATTGAAAATTATTAGATCCCTGTTGCAAACAATTAAACTCTAGAAGACCACGCAAAAATAGCCCAGAAGACACCTATGGATTCAAAACACAAGTTTTTTTTTAAGGTCTGACATTTACATAATTAGAGATATGTTGTTGAAACCATGGCCAAATGACCCAAAGTGAAAAGTATACTCAATTAATCCTCCCAGATTTCCCTCCTTAGACAAGTTAAGAACCCAAAACAATTTGCAGACATAAACATAACGCAGCAAAGGCTAGAGGAAAGTGACAGTTTAGAAAATGTAACCCATAGATTCAGAGAAGCTCAAACCACTCCAAAACGGAATTGAAGAAAGACAACGCAAAAAAAATTGAACCCATAACCCAGAAAAATTTAACAACCCAGAATAGATCGGACCTCCATGTGCTACTGGACAACCCAGAACAATCTCAGATCGATCCCGACTTGCGTTCCCGAAACCAAATCAGGGATCTGAGAGTGATGAAGGTTCTAAGTGTGAAAGAACCATCTTCGTGAACCCCTTCACACAGGGCATGGTGGTTAAGCGGCGGGGCATCGTCGATCTGCAAGTAGCATCAAGTTTACACCTTTATCAAGAAAATGGTTAACGACGACGGCGATGGTGGGATGTTTCCGAGATTCAAGGCCTACCGGAGCACGACGACGGCATTGCGGTCCATTATCAAGAGAAATCGACGGAGAAGAAAGGAAACACGGCGGAGGCGAGCTCGCTAGAGAGGAAAGGGAATGTGGCTGAGGACATTGCAATGGAGTGAAGGAGCAGTGAGAGGGAAGAGTGCATTTTTGTAATATTACTCCATTTATTGTTTTGATTAAGTTTTTTTGTTTTTTAGAATTTTAAATAATTTTTTTAATTAATTAGGGTTTTTTTTAATTTAAATGAAAAAGAAAATCAAATTCCACATAAGTTCATTCAACTGACGTGGTCATGCCACATGGGCCACCAGAGCTCCGGCGTTGACCCAGAGCTTCGGAGGGACCAAAACCAAATCTTTTGACAAAGGTTAGGGATTAAAACCCACATTTGCTCCGACGAGGGACGAAAACCAAGCATTTAGTAAAGGTTACGGACCAAAAACTTATTTAAGCCTTTATATTAATGCTTCTTGGACTGCTGAGTGCATGTGAAAGATGCTTAAAATATATACAGTTTAGAGATTCACAATGCAACCAACGTAACGTGAGACAGGCTTAAATTTCTAAAATAAATAAAAATAAAAAATAAAATCACCATTGCATAGTCAAACAAATCAAAAAATTCAGGCGAAAGAGGAGGAGAAGACTTAAAGACATCACTACAGGGTGATGATGTGTGGAACGTCATTCATTTTAAGTTGCATTATTAATCTAGAGGAGTGCACAATCCTAGAATAGAGGAGAGTTCTATCAATGTCACACACCCTGACACAATTTTTTGGCAAAAGTTCTGATCCACATTTCTCAAATAATGTCTCAAGCAAAAGTCATGTTGAATTACTTGTTTTCTCAGGTCAGCAACTATGAGAAGGAAATGAAATGAAGCACATGAGAACAAGTTGTGGCTGCCATTAGAAGGTTATTAAATAACTGTTGTCACTTGTCATATAAAGCATATACTCCCTCCGGTCCTATTTATAAGCATGAAAGAGAAGAAAAATCTTGGTCCTTTTTATAAGAACCAAATGAAAGTTTGAACTATATTAATTATTTTTTTCCAATGATGCCCTTATTAATTCTAACTTGTAAAATATGTCTCATTAATTATTCTCTCTCTTTCCCACTTTCCAACATGAATAACAAAGGGTAATTTTGGAAGTTTATTTTGATTCAAGACAAATTTAATGCATTTTATCTAATTTTACTACATTTCTTAAACTATGTGAATTTTTTTTTTGTTGCTTATAAATAGGACCGGAGGGAGTACATGTTATTAATATATAGTGCAACAGGGTGATAAGCAGAGTGGTTCTTTTGCAGTAGAAAGAGAGGAACTGAAAGCCTTCAATTTTTTTAGCGTGGGATTTTGTAGTATAAGTTTCACACACAGAATTTTCTTGACTTCCTTCCACAGTTCCACCCAGGTCTGATTTAGCAATCCCATTAAAATGGGGAAGATGAAAGACCTCAGTTCTCACCCAGAGGTCATGATTAATCCATTAACCCTCATGAGCTCTGGTCAAGATCCAAAATGCCTTGCATGAACTCATTCCTTAAGATGATTCCTGTGCTGCGAATCAGCGAATGTGCCCAAGCTTTGATGTTGGAAGTTTGATAGTCATCTTCACGAATGAATCTTTTTCCTCAAAAGCTTTGTGAATCTGTGATTATCTTTCTTGCACTTCATTCTAGTTTAGAAAACTGGTGTCAGTCATGGACTCGAGCGCACAGTGCAATGTAATGGGATTCACTCACTCCCTATAAACATTATGAACATCCTGCCCCACAGCAGCAAGTTCACAATTTCCTTCAATAATATATTCAAGGAAAAAGTAAAATTTCAAATATGTTCGGCTGGATAACTTATTAGCAGCAGTTAAAGGCATGAAAGCACTTTTCAATCATGTGTCGATACATACCTGATAACTGAGAGGCATGTCCAACTTTATCTGTAAACAGAGATAGGCTGGGAGCCTGGGACCATCCCTGTCAGTTTGAAGTTTGAACCAAGACCTGGATGAAAGCAAAAATATTTCATGCTTCAACAAGAGCAATTTTTAAACATAAAATATCAACCAAACAAAATTCAAAAATTCAGACATATTATTTTCAGTTATCTATCAATATATACCTCAGGTCAGGAGTATGGCCCAGAGAAGCGACATTTAGGAAATTCTTCTGACTTGTACATATATTTTGTTAAATTTAAATTATCTAAACATTGTTGTTATGAATACTTATGATGCATCATGATTCGTGACGGTGTGACTAAAAAGTCTGTATCATTATAAACATTAGATGAATACTTACAGAATAAGTAGCTAAATGGCTTGGTGTACTTATTACTTGTCCAGTTGTCCCTATCAGCTAAATCATGGCTTAAAGCCTGTATTCTCAAGAAGTTGCAACTGCTACAGCCCAAGAAGTGCCATTATCATCTTTCTAAATGATTCAAGTACTGACAAATGCAGAAATGCCCCGAGAAAATTTAGAGCATAAAGTGGAAAGAGAGTTGGGAGAAGGAAAATCCTTAAAGAAGGAAGTTTCCAAATACAGCAAGCTTGGCATTTCCAGCTGAATTGACAAGCAAGTTTCCCACATTGATGTCCCAAATCCTAATTTATATAAGAGAATAGAAGGAATAAGCAAGCTAACAAGTAGTCAAAACTTAAACACCATTCTAATTAACAGTTTCCTTTGAGAAACACTTTTATAAATATCTCAGTGTATACCTGGAAAGCATGCCCCAAAGAAACAGTAGCTAGCCAGAGCTAAGCAGAGATTCATCCCTATCAGTTCTAACAAAATCCTACACAAAAGCAAAAAAATTCATCCACCGCCACGAGCAATTTTTAAAAACATAATATAAAACAAAGAAAATTAACAGTAGTTGTTATGAATTAATTAATATAAATGCCATTGTATCCCCAGCATGTATAACCATAGGAAGTGACATCTATATTTTTCTAAAAATCCAAAGTATGCCCCAAAAGTTAAAAAATATAAAGACATGAAATTTGGCTCCAATGCTATACACAGCTTTGAACAAACAAATCCTTCGTCCCGACATCAGCTGGAATTATCAAGATACAGGTCCTAGCTTTATGAACACAGAGTAACTCTTGATATTTAATAAATTTCAGAGCAAAATAAAAAGGGTAAAAAGAATAAAATTGGGATTATCATCAGCATGGAGAATGATCAGCAAAGTGCATCAAACAAGTTTCACACACAACATTAATGGAAGACCCACGAGGAACAATAAAATGTAAGCTTAGAAAGGAAAGAAACATATTTTTGTTCATATTGCAGACATATTTTGGCAATTTTCCTAGAGTAATAGTCAAGAATAAGATATAAATTTCACGTTATATTAATTATCTACAGTGTTGGGCCCATAACCCACAGGTCTCTGGTATCAGAGCCTATCCTAGATCCATTTGTTGTGGAGACCTCTCATATTATGGCCAAACAAACGTTTATAAACTTCAAAAGAATCCTAACCTATTCCAAACAGCTAAGTCATTATCATTATATTCTTTGTCTAAATCATTCCTCTGTCTTCTTGTTGGAAGCAATCTTCCATCAATCTTCATACAATACCTTGATTTCCCCATTCTTTAACCCTGGACAATCAGGCTTACCCTCATTGACACATGGTTTCTGAGGTGTCCTTCCAGCTGACCTAGGTATTCACAAATGTATGGGAACTTGATTTCCCCATTCTTGATTTCCCCATTCTTTGTCCCCATTCTTAATGTTTTTCTCATTTGAAGCAGGAGAGACATGTTCCAAATATATTAGATTTTATCTATGTTGACAAGCATACAAATGTATGGGAACTTATAATTCGGTTCTAAGTGGTTAATTACTGATGGCTTCCAAGTCATAAACATTGATATCATACTACCATATACTAAAGAACGAGGTTGGAACCTCCAGCTGGTTATGAACTTGGCTTTCTAAAAATGAAAAAAAGAGAAAAATAGTAAAAGAACCTTATAGCATTTGAACAGTATCACTGTATTAGACAATCATGGAAGAAGTATTCAAGTGAAAAATACCAGGCATCGACATGAAGTATGATGCTAGCTATTTGAATTTCAGGAATCATCACGAATACAAATGAATAACATATGCCGTAGCTAACTAAACCCATACCTAATTGATAAAATATTCACCACATATAGAAAATGACATGAAAGGAAACACATGCTTGACTCAAACTCATGAAAAACGTTTATTTTTCAAAATGGTCTACGTAAACTCGTGCTGCAAAATAGCTTTGTTTCTTCTAGAGAAGATAATGAAGAAAGTCAGTCAGTTAGAGCAGAACAATTACCTTTTGATGATCCCAGGTCATGAATCTTGTGTCCAATCAACGGCAATGCGGCGGATGTGGGAAATTTTGGGCCAAATTTGAGGGTGCTTCATGATGCACCGTTCTTCCAGCAAAGGACATCTATAGATGCGCAGTTCAGTTAGAGAGGCAGGTAGCCCTTCTCCCTCCATATTTTTCAGCTTTGGGCAATCTGAAATTACTAATTTTTTTAGGGAGGTGAGGTGGAGAAGCCCCTTGCAATCCAACGTCTCCAGACTGGACAATTCAAGTAGCTCTAAAGACACAATGGAGGGAGGCAACAAATCCTCTCCCGGGTAGGACTTAATACCATCACATGGACCGCGGATGAAGACAAAGGTAAGCATGTCCATGGATGGCCATGCTAGTGATATCAATTTCTCACAATCGGTGATGTGAATTTCTCTCAAGCTGGACGAGGCACCTTCAGGAAATGACTCAACTCTTGGGCAGTTATGAATCCATAATTCTTTTAACTTTGGGAGAAGAGTATTCATCCGACAAGGCAATGAGTTTAACTTGTCGCAATCTGAAACGACGATGCGAGTCAAGCTTGGCGCAGCCAATCCTTCTCCTGCCAGTGATACTAAATTGGGGCACCTGTTGATCTCAAGGTCTTGCAAATTTTGAAGAGAAACATCCCGCAACTGTGACACTGAAAGAGATTCCAGATTTTCACAGTCTGAGATGTATAGATCTTTGAGATTTGGAAATGTCTCCAGTGGGAAACACTTGAGTGAATCACAGCTGCTGTGCATTTCCAGGAACTCTAGTTGTAACTCGTGCGTCTGTTTCTGCTTAGGGAATTCTAGTTTTCTAAAATTCTTTATATCCAGAGTCTTTAGTGAAGCAGGAAAGCAATCCCCTGGAAATGACATCACGGACGAACAATCACATAATCTCAAATATTCTATGGTAAGTGGTGACTCTTGCAAGACTACTTTATTGGCTTTAACTATCTTTAGATGCCACATGACAGGAGCCCTTAAGAGCAAACAGACAAGTTGCTCGCAATCTTCAATTTCAAGTGTTTCTAAAGCAGGGAGGTCACTTGGCAAATCTCCCCTCAGTTTTGGACAATTTTTTATATTGAGATGCTTAAGTCGAGGAAAAGCATGTCCCTCAAAAGAACTCCACACCTCCCAACAAAGCATACGTTCAAAATTTAGAGATTCAAGGGAGGGAAAGGGTGTCAGCCAAGAGGATTTATGATTCATAAAAAAACTGGAATCAATAATCTCTAACCCATTCAAGTCTGACAGATACAGGTGCTTGAGAGACGGTAGATGTCCAAGTGACGGAAGGATACAACAATTCTTGCAAGAAGACAGTCTTAGACTATTCATATTGTGATAGTAAGAACTTCCAAGCCAATCTGGAAACTTGGTACCCCTATATCCAATTATGTCCAAGTATTGTAGATTTCGGTGAGGCTGTAAGTTGCAAAGTATATTCATTTCTGTTTCAGAATTAATACAATCCTCATTGGAAGACCACAGCAACTCTAAACTGTTAATGTGCTTCTTATCCATCATTCTTGCCTCCAACGCTTCACTACCATTGGCGACATTCTCCAATTTCTTAACTGAAAGAAATCCATGAAGATTTGAAAGCCCTCCCAGTTCCTTGATCTTGACCTCTTCATCCTTGCCCACAATATAGTAAGGTAAGTGTTGTAACTGGTTTAGTTTGCCCATTCCTTTGGGCATCTTCTTTATAGGAGTTTCATCAATACCAAGACGGCGCAGCTTTAGCAGATTTTGCATGCCACTGGGTAGCATAGTCAGCTCATAACAATAATCCAGCTTCAATGTTTGCAGATTATACAAATTACACAATGACTCTGGCAATGACTTTATATATGTTGTTGAGAAATCCAAATAACGCAAATGGAGCAATGTGCCTGCAGAATAGGGTAATACAATGGGATTGTAGAAAGCACGAACTGATAACACTCTCAAGTACTTAAGCTTCAATAGCTCAGTATGTAGTGCCTCTTCCACCGGTTTACTACATTTGGTTAACAATAGTGTTCTTAAAGATTTGGCTCTATCAAAAGCTTCAAAGCCTTCCAAGAGTGGACAATAGAAATGACGTGTCTTGTCATTAATTTTGATTTCTTCCCCAGGTCCTTCTAATCGAGAGTAGAATTCTCCACCAAGCAAAGTCACTAAATCATGCATGAGATCATGCATTACAAAAGACATTGACTCTCTCCATGGAGTATTTGAGCGTTGAAGAAATGAACTTGACACTAAATCATCAAAACACTCATAACCAACTTCTTCTAATGTTTTTCTCGTTTTTGGTGGAGGTAATAGATCTTCAGCCATCCATAACAAGATTAATTCATCTTCCACAAATTCATAATCCTTGGGAAACAATGAACAGTAAACAAAGCAACGTTTCAAATGTGGAGGAAGATAGTTATAACTAATTCTCAATGCTGGAATAATCTTACTTTCACTTTCAGATAATTCCCAAATATCACTATTCAATATATTAGTCCAATCCCGAATATCATGCTTTCTTTGCAATAAACTTCCAAGCGACTGTGCTGCTAAAGGCAACCCCTTACACTTCTTCACAATCATCCTACCAATTTTTTCTAGAGATACTGCATTCTCACCAAACGCTGAAGAAAGACATGCATGGTTCGCAAACACAAACCAACAATCCCCATCCGATAGTTGGTTTAGATAGTAAGGGCAGACTGTTTGGACAATAGAAGCAACCTTTTCACTACGGGTTGTTACAAGAATTTTGCTCCCCCTAATCCCTCGTAGCAAAGATTTTCTAAGAAGATTCCAATTAACATAATCCTCAATCCAAACATCATCCAGAATAATTAAGAATTTTTGCACCCTCAAATTTTCCAGCAAATTTTCTTGAAGTAAATTTAGATCATTCATTTCACAAGTTCTTTTAGTGAGTGCTTCTGTTAAAGTTTTTGTAACCCTCAAAATATCAAATGCTTCAGAAACACAAACCCATGCTTTGAAATCAAAGTTACAAATTTGCTTCAAATTGTCATCATTGTACACCATTTGAGCTAGAGTAGTCTTCCCGACGCCACCCATGCCCACAATAGGGATCACAGATACTTCCTCACTTTCATCCAACAGTAGCTTCATTATGGCCTTCTTGTCTCCATCCCTTCCAAATATGTGAAATCCATCTTGCAGAGATGTTGACGGAGTTCTAGACGATAAGTTCTCGTTTGCAATCTCTCTGAGATCAAGACTCTCTTTGAGTTTTAAGATAGACTCTAATCGATCAACTATGTCTTCCAACCTACTTACCATCTCCCTATCTTGCACATTGAAAAGGCGAGAGAACAAGTTAGTTACCTCCTTTTGAGTTGAAGCTTTGGTAGAAACTTCATCCAAAAAGTCATCAGCCATGTAAACAGCATCTTTGAGATCATCTAGCCATTTGTTTACATTAGCATCTCGGATTTGTTTCTTCTCAGCATCGTTAAGCACAGCTGCAACCACTTTCAGAGTAGTCTCCAGCCTTTGAAGCAACTTGGGGTCAAGCTTCTTCCCTCGGATGAAATTGATAACCTCAGGTGAAGCCAGCTTGTGGAAAATCACCTCAAAGAATGCACTGAGGAAAGCTCCACCCACTGCTGCTGCCATGTTCACAAGATGACAAGAACAAGTGTCAAGATTACAAGTCAGAGAAGAGAGAGACAACCAGGAAATAATTGCTTGCAGTCTAGTCTGTGCTCTGAATTCACATATCAAGAGTACTTATCCGTATAGCGTGGTGGTATTAATTTCTTTTCTATTATTATTGAGTGAATGCTCAATTTCGTCTATAGCGTCATCGGGCATGTTAGTCCCCATAAGTTAATCTCATGAGATAAAACTTCAGTCAAATTAGTCTTTGTGATCAATCGACATTTGATACAATAAGAAATCGGGAGATATTTCTTTCTTCTAACAACTAACTTGTCTCACACTCAGTAAAAAAATTGAGCATTCACTCAAAAGATTTTTTTTTTCTAATTGGACAACGAATTGACTTCACGTGTAAACACACAGTTTGTGAGATAGGTTCCGTGCATAATCAGCTTGTCTTTTTCCCGCAAGATATTTCCTTCACATTAACTTTTTACACTTTTTTCTTATTTTAACCGCTGAGTGCTTCAAAAATGGCGGCACAAGACAAATCATGGTTTAATAATTTAATTTATTTTATATTTATGGGCAACAAGTTTTTCAATTTAACAAAAAATGGGCTTACTCACCGTAATAGCAGAAAGCAAAGCGGAAGCTTCCACCGCCGGAATCAGCTAGTTCATCGCCGGAAACAACTAGTTCAATGTGTCCTCGCCGGTCGTGGAAACAGAACAGGAACGATGAGTGGCGAGGTAGAAGAAAACTCGATGATTGAGTTAGTCTTCACTTCACGAAACTCGGAAGCAACAACTCATCATTGCATCCATCGCCGCAAGCAACTCTTCCCGGCTGATTCCATCGAACTTCCGCCGTGTAGACCAGGGTAAAACTCGAAATGGTGATGCACCGGCGGCGGGATTCGCCGGCTGTGGAGGTTGCGGAGGACATGTAAAGTTCCAGAGAGATGTCAGATGAGTGGGAGAGATTAGATTAAGGTTTTAAAATATAAAATGAAGAAAATAAAAGGATTTATTTACAATTAAAACATATTTTTCAGTTGAACCGTTTAGTTTTCAGTTGAAGGCGATGGGGCCAAAAAAACTACCCCTTCATTCTAAGGTAATGCACATAAAATTTTGGATTGTTGATGTCACTCTCCTCTCATGTAGTTTCATCTCCCTTTTTACACGTGTTTACACCAAATTTTGGTAAAACAAATAGAGAATCCAAGGATCAATCTGGGACTGGATTCGAGTCCTCTTGGGTTCTTTGGTGAAAACGTTTGAGTGTCAATTCCAGATTTTTTTCATGAAGAACAGGATAAAGTAAAGAAATTGAAACAAGTAAAGAAAAATAAAAGAGAAAAAAGAAGAAAAGATGAAATAGTATGAATTGAAATGCAAAGTAAATGAGATTACACCACAATCATGCTCATGATCTCCTAATTGCCATTTGTCTTTGTGATTGACTTGTTGGCTTTCAGAGTCTAGGAGCCTAAATGTGTGAAATCTCATTTACTTTGCATTTCAATTCATACTATTTCATCTTTTCTTCTTTTTTCTCTTTTATTTTTCTTTACTTGTTTCAATTTCTTTACTTTATCCTGTTCTTCATGAAAAAAATCTGGAATTGACACTCAAACGTTTTCACCAAAGAACCCAAGAGGACTCGAATCCAGTCCCAGATTGATCCTTGGATTCTCTATTTGTTTTACCAAAATTTGGTGTAAACAAATTGGCACGCCCAGTGGGACCTCTTTGTGAAAATAGTTGTTGAATTCGGTTATCATTCAAACTTACTTAACCCACGTTTATGCGTTTAAGAAGTGGAAGACTAGTAAGTATGGCGAATGGTAGATCGAGAAGTGGTAATTCCCCTCCCGCGAATACTGGACCTTCGGCAAATCAAACCGGAAATCCCGGTGCTGGAGTGAATGTTGAGGGAAATGCCTTGAACTCTGGAACGGCACAGGCAACAACGACCAATGTGGCCGAAAATGTTATACCTGTGATGACGCAAGCGGCTACAGTGCCCTCTCCGACGACTCCAGTCGTATCACAAATGGTTGCTGGGGCATCTCGCCCTCAACCGGTGAACATGCCGGTGAATCCGCCATTTGGGATGCCTCCAGGGTTAGTGGCTGGAGTAGGGACATTTCCTGCCATATATTCAGATAACGTAATGTCAGTCGGATCCCCGAGGAATCAACACCAGGCTTCGGCCTCTAACGTCGGGGGTCGAAATAATATTTATCCTCAGGGGATGGCAGGGGCGAGTGTCAACCATTTAGGGACTTCGTTGACAAATACCTCTGTTAACGTATTGAGGCAACAAATGGATGATAGTAACCACGAAATGGTGAATATGTTGGCCCAACAAATAGGAACTGTGTTTAATCCTTTAATCCAAAACACGAATGAGTCGTATCAGCAGTTGACGAGACAAATGGGTCGAATTGCTGACGCTTTTGGAGTCCCTCGAAACGAGGTGGCGAATCCTGTGGGGGTAGCGGCGAATAATGCCGTCGAAATAAATGCGGTTCCTCAGAATGTTCCGCTTCAAGCAAATGCCGAAGTGGCGGTAGTGCAAGGTCGAAATCAATTGGATAACCTTGGTGGCCAAATGCCTCTGAACATTGAAAATCCTATCTTAATAAATCGAAATATGGATGCGGATAGGGTAGTCGAGAGAGTTAGACAAAATAACGTTAGGGGGCATCAAAATATAGCAGGCATAGTCGAACAGTTATTGAACCAACATGGATTCAATGTGGGTTATGCAAATCGACCCCATTTTGCTTCGGCTTTCTCCGAATTCGTCCTGCAAACAGAATTGCCTAGAGGATGGAAAGTTCCTAAGTTCACCAAGTTCTCGGGGGATACTGGAGAGTCGACAGTCGAACATATCGCTAGGTACCAAATAGAAGCAGGGGATATAGCAAATAATGAGAACCTGAAGATGAAATATTTTCCGAGCTCTTTGACTAAAAATGCTTTTACTTGGTTTACTACTTTGTTGCCTAATTCAATCCATAATTGGGCTCAGTTAGAGAGAGTTTTTCACGAACAGTTCTTCAGGGGTGAGTCGAAAGTCAGTCTGAAGGAATTGGCCAGCGTGAAAAGAAAATTCAAAGAAACCATAGATGATTACTTGAATAGGTTCAGACAAATGAAGTCGAAGTGCTTCACTCAGGTCCCAGAACATGAGTTAGTCGAAATGGCGGCTGGCGGCCTAGACTACTCAATTCGTAAGAAGATAGATACCCAACATCTTAGGGACATGGCTCAATTGGCTGACAGGGTCAGACAGATTGAAAATTTGAAGCTCGAAAAAGAAAAATTTAATAGAGTTCCCAAGAAGGGTAAAGTTGCGTTCGTCGAAAGTTGCGAATATGAAGTCGATTATGACTCTTATCCAGGCAACTGTGATGATATCGAACAGCAGGAGGTTGATGTGGCCGAATTGGTATCAGGACCTCCTTATGTTTGTAGGATGTTAAAACCCTATGAATCTAAAAATGCGGAAACAAACAAAGGTGTTGGTAAATTTCCTGTGAAAGCGTATAATTTCGATGTTACTAAATGCGACGCGATTTATGATATTCTGTTAAAAGATGGTCAAATTAAAGTATCTCCTGATCAAAAAGAAGTACCTTTCGACCAAAGGAAAGGAAAAAAGTTTTGCAAGTTTCATAATGTATTCAGTCACTGGACTAATAATTGTGTACGTTTCAGGGATCTGGTGCAAACTGCAATCAAAGAAGGACGGCTCAAGTTCGAGGAAAAGGATAAGGCTGCTATGAAGATTGATTCTGACCCAATGCAAATTGGCAACGCCAATTACGTCGAGCCAGCCGGGATAATGATGGTTGAGTTGTCTGATTTGAATCAGGTTGCTACTGGAGGAGATGATATCGAAGCTGTGGGGCCTACTCCAGGGATGGAGAAGGTCGAATTGTCTGAAGAGGGAATGGATGCTCCTTCCGTGGAAGAAGATGTCGAAACCGCTAAGAAGATGGTTTACCCTCGGTCGGAGGAAAGCCTGTTGGAATTCCTGCAGCGTTGCCAAAAGTCTTACTCTGAAGTGATGTTGTGCCCAAGGTGCAGTGTCGTGTTTGACAAGGTGGCTGCTCAAGCTATAGAAGATGCTGAAATCAAGAAACGCCGCGCAGTAATACCGGAAAGGCCTCCTAGTTTTGGGTCCAGAGGACGAGCTGATTCTCCCTTCATAAGGGGAAGGGGATCTTTTGGGTTCGGAAGAGGGCGTGGTCGAACTTATATGCCACCAAGTCGAGTTCCGTTCAACAAGTGGATGGCAAGGAGTCAGGCGCCTCACCCTAAGGTTAAGGTGGTCGAATTGGGAAGTGGGTCTGCCTATATGGATAATTCTCGAAATCATAAGAATTATACCTATGTCCCAAGGCCGTATCTAGGTCGAAACCCAATGACAAAAACTCAATGGAGGCGTCACCAGAGGGAGAAAGCCTTTGAGGCAGGCCAATCCAGTTCTGAGAGGCCAGTCAAGTACCAACTTTTGGGCCAAAGTGGTGGGGCTCCTATGGTTCCTATTCAGGTGATTAAGCAGAGTATGAAGAATGCTGGGAATTGGGTGACTACTAACCAGGCAAAAGGGAAAGAGGAACAGTCTGAAGATGTCGAAATGAAGGACAACTTTGAAATGTTGGAGTCTGAGTTTGAGTCCATGTGCAGCTTAGTCTCGATCCTTCCAGAAGAGTTCGATGTGAAAACTGAAATCACTGATGATGAAGAGGATTACTACGTCGAGGAGGATGATGACAATCCACTGTGCTATTATGTGATGACTAAAGGAGGAATCGAAGATGATTGTGCTGTTTTCAAGAAACCAGATATGGAGATGAAGAAGCATTTGAAACCGCTTTTTGTGTGGGCCCGCATTGAAGGAGTAGGCGTCAATAAAGTCTTGGTTGATGGCGGAGCCGCCATAAATTTGATGCCAAAGTTTCTGCTTAAGAAGATTGGGAAATCTGTCGAGGATTTGCAACCTCATAACATGATGTTGACTGATTACGAGGGAAAAACTTCTAAGTCTTTGGGAATGTTATTGGTGGACACCACAATTGGTACTGTTTCTCGACCTACTCTGTTCGTGGTAGTGCCATCGAAAGCAAACTACAATCTGTTGCTAGGACGAGAATGGATTCATGGGGTGGGAGCTGTGCCGTCCTCCCTTCATCAAAAGCTGTCAATTTGGAGGCCAGATGGGGTGGTCGAAAATGTTGATGCTGACCAGAGTTACTACAAAGCTGAAGTGGAGTTTGTTGACCGAAAGAATTTCGAGAAGCGGATGGCAAACATTGCTCCGTATGTATCAGAAGGAAAAGAACACATGGAAGGTTCCACTAGTTATGCGATGAATCTTCATCCGGAGTACGGATTTCTTTGGAATAAAAACTTTCGTGCTCAGAATGCCACTGGAGAGTGGCAAATCGTTGAATTAGATGATTGAGTCGAGCGTAGCTCGAATATCGGCCTATGCGGCCGAGATGAGAATAAAGACGGCCTTGGAGGCCGAACAATATATAGGAACGGCAAAGGAAGCCGAATATGAAGAAATTTGCAAACCGGAGGAGTGCCTAGATTTGGATCATTTTAATGAAGACAGATCAAAACCGGTTCTTGATTGTATATATGATGATGAACCCCTTGGATTCGAGCAATCTTTAGATCCCATGTTAAAAATGCAGGCTCAGGATCCTTTGGAGGAGGTTGATTTAGGAGATGGGACTAAGAAAAGGCCGACGTATGTAAGTTCGTTGATCGATTCGGGTTTTAAGAATCGGATTGTTAGTTTGTTGCAGGAATACAAAGATTGTTTCGCATGGGATTATGACGAAATGCCGGGTTTAAGCCGGGAGTTAGTGGAGTTGAAGTTACCAATTCGGCCTGGTAGGAAACCAGTGAAGCAAGCCCCAAGGAGATTCGCCCCGGAGGTGTTCTCAAAGATAAAAGAGGAAGTGGAGCGCTTACTTGGAGCAAAGTTCATACGAACAGCCAGGTATGTCGATTGGTTAGCTAATGTAGTTCCTGTACTTAAGAAAAATGGTAAAATGAGGGTTTGCATAGATTATAGAGATTTAAATTCGGCTACGCCGAAAGATGAATATCCCATGCCTGTGGCCGAAATGATGGTAGATTCTGCCGCAGGAAATGAATATTTAAGTTTACTGGATGGATATTCGGGGTATAACCAAATTTACATTGCAGAGGATGATGTGTCGAAGACTGCATTTCGGTGTCCAGGGGCACTAGGAACATATGAATGGGTGGTGATGCCGTTCGGTCTTAAAAATGCCGGTGCAACTTATCAGAGGGTAATGAACACTATCTTTCATGAATATATTGAGAAATTTATGCAAGTGTATATCGATGATATTGTAGTAAAGTCAAAATCTCAGGATGTTCATATCGAACATCTTAAGTTGTCATTTGAAAAAATGAGAAAGTACGGTTTGAAAATGAACCCACTCAAGTGTGCCTTTGGTGTAATTGCAGGGCAATTTCTGGGATTCATTGTTCATAAGAAGGGCATTGAAATCGACCAGAATAAGGCGAAAGCAATCTTCGATACTCAACCACCGTCGAATAAAAAACAGTTACAATCTTTGTTGGGCAAAGTCAATTTCTTGAGAAGGTTTATCATGGATCTAAGCGGGAAAACCAAGGTATTCTCCACATTGCTTCGACTTAAGAAAGAACAAGAGTTTCAATGGATGGAAGAACATCAGAAGGCGTTTGAGGAAATAAAAGCCAGCCTAACAACGGCACCAGTCATGGCTCCTCTCATTCGTGGAAAACCAATGAAACTCTACATTTCGGCATCAGAGGAAACTATTGGCAGTGTGTTGGCTCAAGATGATGAAGATGGAATCGAAAGGGCTATATATTATTTGAGCCGAATCCTTAATGATGCCGAAACTAGATATAGTTTAGTAGAAAAATTGTGTTTATGTTTGTATTTTTCATGTACTAAACTTAAGTACTATATCAAACCTATTGATGTAACCGTTATTTCCCATTATGATATAATAAAGCATATGCTGTTCAAACCCATTCTTCATAGTCGAATTGGAAAGTGGGCGTTGGCCCTTACTGAGTTTTCTTTAAGTTATCAACATTTAAGGGCTATGAAAGGCCAAGTAATAGCTGATTTTTTGGTTGATCATAGTGGGTCGAAAGAACAGGAGACGGTGGTGACGTTGAAACCTTGGGAAATGTATTTCGATGGTTCGAGGCATAAGAAGGGGACCGGGATAGGTATCTTGGTAATTTCACCCCAAGGAATCCCGACAAAAATTAAGTTGGGCATCGAAGGTGAGTGTTCGAATAATGAGGCAGAGTATGAAGCTTTATTGATTGGGCTCGAAACGGCTCTAAACTTGGGGGCTAGAGAGCTCTTAATTCGTGGAGATTCAGAGTTGGTTATTAAGCAACTAACTGGTGAATACCAATGCGTTAGTGAGAATTTAATGAAATATCATTCGAAAGCAGTTAAAATGTTAAGAAGTTTTGATGAAGTCGAATTATGTCATATCCCTAGGATCGAGAATGCTGAAGCGAATGTTTTGGCACAAATTGCGTCAGGTTACCGGCTACCTCGGAAAAAGTTTAAAGAGCTAGTAAAGGTCAAAAGAAAGTTTATTCCTAGTTTTAAAGAAAGGAAAGTGGAGTTCGAGCAGGAGGTATTGGTTATTAGTAATTTGGATGACAGTGATTGGAGGAAACCTGTTGTGAAATACTTGCAAAACCCAAACGCACCAATAGATCGAAGAACAAAGTATCGAGCTCTAAGTTACTTGATTTTGGATGACGAATTGTTTAAAAAAGGGGTGAATGAAGTTTTACTAAAGTGCCTAAGTGAAGAAGAAGCGTTTCGGGCAGTCAAGGCCGTTCATGATGGTATGTGTGGGGCGCATCAGGCTGGCCATAAGATGAAGTGGACATTGTTTCGACAAGGAGTATATTGGCCAAGTATGTTAAAAGATTGCATTGAATATGCCAAATCTTGCGCCGAATGTCAGAAGCATGCTGGCATCCAACATGTACCGGCAAGTGAGTTACACTCGATCGTGAAACCCTGGCCATTTAGGGGTTGGGCGTTGGATTTGATAGGTCAAATACATCCTTCTTCGTCTAAACAACATGACTATATAATAGTGGCTATCGATTACTTCACTAAATGGGTCGAGGCCATTCCGCTGAGAGGCGTCGACCAAGATACGGTTATTAGTTTTATTCAAGAACACATAGTATTTAGATATGGGATCCCTGAGACGTTAACTACTGACCAAGGGTCAGTATTTACTGGGAGGAAAATGGCTCAGTTTGCTGAGGATTTTGGAATAAAACTGTTAACTTCAACGCCATATTATGCTCAGGCGAATGGACAAGTCGAAGCAGCTAATAAAGTTTTAATTAACTTGGTTAAGAAACACATTAGTCAAAAGCCGAGAAGGTGGCATGAAACTTTGAGTCAAGTTTTATGGGCTTATCGAAATTCGCCCAAAGAGGCCACTGGAGTAACTCCTTTTCGACTTACGTACGGGCATGAGTCAGTTTTACCGATCGAAATATGCTTACAGTCCGTTAGAATTCAAAGGCAATTCGAGATTCCGTGTGATGATTATTGGAATATGATGTATGACGAGTTAATTGAATTGGACGAAGAAAGATTAAATGCTTTAGAAGTTATGATTCGACAAAAAGAACGAATTACTAAAAGTTATAATAAAAAAGTCAAGTTTAAGGCATTTAGCGTTGGAGACTTAGTTTGGAAAGTGATCCTTCCAATGGACAAAAAAGATCGAGCATACGGAAAATGGGCCCCTAAATGGGAAGGGCCATTTAAAGTGATTAAGTGTTATTCAAACAACGCGTATTCGATTGAGGAAATTGGAACGATTGCTCGAATATTGACGATAAATGGAAAATACTTAAAAAGGTTTAAGCCAGCGATTCATGAGATAAAGATTGATATAGAAATGTAGTGCATAAGCTGAAAATAAATATGGCGAAAACGCTATTAGAGAGTACATAGGGAAATAAAGTGGCACAGGCGCCATGTAAAAAAAAACATGATCAATAGAAATAAGAAGACTAAAATGGTGGAGTGGCTTTCATGGGAGCATATCGACCCTTGAGTTTCTTAAGTCGCTTGTCAACCTTCGCCTTCTTGTTTTGAAGCTCAGAAATTTCGCCTTCAAGCCGATTCTTGTCTTTCACGTGAGAAATGGCCTTGGCAGCAACTTCGGTTTTTTGTTTCTTGAACTTGGCCAGATTGGCTTTGAGGGATTTTTCCTGTTGTTGAAGTTCGGCAATCTGTTTCAAAATTTCATTCAGTTGCATCGAGTCAGCTTCTTCGAGTAATTTGATGGAATCCACTTCGGTTTTAGCTTGGTCGAATGATTCAGCTGCTTGTGTGCACTCAGTGAATTTGGAGGCTAAGTCTTGACCGACAAGTTTGGCTTGGTCAAGGGTCGAGAGTGATTCGTCAAGAAACTCTTGTAATTCTTGAATGCCCTTTTCTTGTTGATCAGTGAGGTCCTCATTGCCAAGGTCAGCGATAAGTTGCTTAATTTCTCGGCCTAAGTTAGGATTCGAGTTGAGGGCAGAGAATAGATCTTGCTCGAACGTAAGAGATCGCAGCTTGTTGATCATGGTGGTGGCAGTGTTCAGAGTGCTTGTGCCTTCGTTTTGCATAGATGATTCTTGGCTTCGACTGGTGCTAAGAGAGACTTGACCGCTGATGAGTTGCTCAAGGGCTAATACTGGGTCATCCATAGCAAGAGCGTCAAAGTCTTCGATAGGAATGGACTGAGGAGACTTCTTGCCAGCAACAGGGCTCGAAACCTCAAGGGCTTTTTCTTGGGTCTTCGAAACTTTGGCAATGGGTGAAGGGATAGGCTGACGGTCTTCATCAGTATCTGACTTTTCGGCCGAAGCACCAAGGTCCTGCGTAAAGGACTCATTGTCAGATGAAACATAACTAACTATTCGACCAGAAGGATATTGAATTCGTAATGGTTGAAAGTTTAAAAAGTCATCAAGACTTTGGCAGTCAGAAGAACTGGAATCAGAAGAGTTCGAAGACAAATGGATTACTTGAGGAGGGGGCTTTGGTTTCGAGGAATTGTCCTGAAGAAGAATGCAAAAGGTAAGTACAAGGATTAAGGGATAACCAAGAAAAGAGTGTTGAACGAAAAATACTTACTTGTTCTTGCTGAGTTTTGGTCGGAGAAGAAGCTCCCGAACTTTCGCTTTGAGAGGAGCCAGAATCTTCTTGGTCAGTTTCTGCTTGTTGCTCCTCTTGATTCGGCTCAGCCCCGGCACGTTTCTTTGCAGAAGAGATCGGTGGATTCTCTTCGTTAATGTCCGAGGCTTTAGAGTTAGCATTGTCTTGTGCAGCTTCATCTGGATCGACAGTCTTGGAAGAAATGTTCTCGTCTTCAGGAATTGGGTCTACCTGCAAAATATAAGGAAAGAAGATGAGTAAAAAAAAAAAAAAAAAAAAAAAAAAAAAAAAAAATGAGAAGGGTAGAAGATAAGATTACCAAAGTTCTTTCTGAGTCGTCCTTTTCGGACGAAATTCTTATTTTCTTTCGAGCATCCGAAGTCGAGCTTTGAGAACCTCTCTTTCGAGCCTGGAAAATATATAAGATATGGATTTGGAGTTGAATAAAGGGTAAAACAACACATTAACGAATATACCTTAGGGACGTTCTTTTGTTGAACTGGAATGCCTGTTGAATTGTCGGAACCTTCGTCTTCCTTACATGGAACCTTGGGTATTGGTTCGGCTGAAGGAAAAGGGGTATAAGTGCGAGAATAAAGGAAAAAGAACAAAAGTAAGACGAGTCTATCTAACCTTGATGAATTTGTGTAAGGACTTGGACGTGACATGAGTTAACATGAATGTGTCCGGGGTAGTTGTGCAAGAAATATTTAGTCGAAGTAACCCTTTTCGGAAGTGGTAAAAGACTTTGTATAAAACATTTGTATGTAAAATGGTCGAGCCACTTTGGGTAAATAACAGGTAAAGCCAAAGCCATGTCACTGGTAGGAAAAGCTGGAAATTTTGGACAATAATGTCGAAGAGTGTAAACATATTTATCCACAAAAGGGGGAAAAAGTTTAATTTTTAAAACTTTGGCTTTGACCTTTTCTTTTAAAACTTCCGCCGCTTCCGAAAGGGTTAAATTCAATCGACCTGGAAGATAAACAGTTTTGAAGAATCTCTGAAATGACTGGATTTCTTTGATGAGCATACCTCGAGTTTTCTTTGTAGCCTTTTTCTGCACAGATTGAAGAGCTTCAGTCATCTTTCCAATACAAACTCCTAAGGTGGTCTGAATAGACTTGTAGTAGGTCGACCACCAAACTTCAAATTCTTTAGTGCAATAAAAGGATGGTTCGAAAGACAGAGGTTCAAGACGAAGAGCAGACGTCTTTTTGTCATAATAGTTGAGGGCTTCATAAAAAGAGTCGACATCTTTGTCGCAAAACCCTTCGTTGCAAATGGCATCCTTTTTTGAGAAAAGAGGGATAGGAACGATTTGACATAGGCCGAATTGTCTAGCCACAAGCTGAGGCTGGTAACCCAACACGTTCACCTCAGATTTTTTGAAACCAAGGGGAAGAACTTGAGGTCGGAAAAATTCCCTCCAGATGCTAATACTTTCAAGTTGTTCGCCCGGAGATTCGCATGGGAAAGGTCGGACAAGCCATTTGGGACCAGTAGTTGGAGCAGCAAATGGAGCAAGGTCGGGAGTAAAAGAGGTCATTTCCATAAAAGCAGTAAAAAACTCACGGAAAGTGGTTTCTGGATCGACTTTATCTTTGGAAGGAGTCAAGCAATTAAGTCGAAAAGCAGCAATAGAAGTCGAGACATTTTGTGGACTTGGAGTTGAGAGTTTGGTCTCAAATATGGCATTTAGCCAAAGTTGAAGAAACCATAGAGGTCCAGCAAAAAGGATGTTTTTCTCGGCTCCAGAGGGCTTCTGAAGAGAAGTGATGGCTTGACTCAAAGAAAGGTAAAGTTCGCCTAATAAAACTTTACCTAAACAGACGTCGGTACCTTCGTGCAGAAGTTGAGCAAGAAGCACAAATTTCTGAGGAACTTGAAGAGACTTGGAACAAAGGAAGAAAGCAGAAAGCCAGAACAACAAGAAAGCTACATGTTCCGAGTCGGAAACATTTGCAGAGGTCTTGTCGTGGTTTCTCAGAATGAAGCTTTTGTAAGTTAGATGGTTATAGTCTAATTTGATTTCTTTCTTAACAGGCCGGTCGAATGTAAAAGAAGAACCTGTAGGTCGAAGACCGGCAATAGCAGCTACATCTAAGAGAGTAGGGGTAATCATTCCCTGAGGAGTATGAAAGGTATTGGTCGAACGCTCCCAAAAGAAGAAAGAACTGGCTAACATTGCTGGATGGTAGACAATTTTCGACCTAGATAATTGGATTATGTCAAAAATCCCTAAAGTTTTCCAGAAATCTCCTTTCACTTTCTCGACTTTGTTTAACCATTCAATGTAGGGATTCGTTTTCACTGGAGGTGAAGAACGGAAAGCTCGAGGGGGGTCACCTAAAAAGGACAGATTGTAGGAATCCCTAAAGGCCAAGATTTTCTCATCCGGTAAAGGTGAAGGAAAGAATGCAGATGCATTTCTTGGGAAAGTAGTTTGGTAAGGTCCTAGATATGCATGCAACTTATCACCAATGGAGAAGGGAATAAGTACCTGGGAATTCCAGATCTTAATCTTTTCTTCTTCATTGGGAGGTTCTGGAACAAAGGTCCTCCCTTCAACTTCAATGGGTTTTAAAAGAGAAACCGCAGACGGAACCTGAGAAGAGGATGTGGAAGTCATGATGGTGGCCGGCGAACTGGAAGATGATGATGATGCAATGATGAAGATGGTGAAAGCTCGCGCAAACCGAAATGGTTCCGGTAGAGCTTTGGAATATCAAGGAGTTGCAAGGTTTTGGAAATGGGTTTTTCTTTTTCAGAGAGAAAAGCTAGAGGTTGAAGATGAAGTAGAAGTGGGAAGGTTTTTCCACCTATTTATAAGACTTAAGTCTGGGTAAGATGAGCGGTTGAGATTAGACCGGATGCCAAAACTTTGTTCAATGAAATTTAGTTCAATCCGTTTGAATTCTGAGTGGGGTATGGCAGTTTCTACCTTTTGGTTTCTCTTGAAGGACGTGTCTGACATGATTAGACATTTATGATAGTGGAGTGTGGAAGTTGCTAAAGGTTAAAAGAGACTTTTGTTTTGTCAGGAATGGAAAAGGAAAAAACTGACATTTAGTGTTGGGTCGAAATCATGTGAGACGAAAATATCATTTTTCTGATCGAATAAATGATATTTTGGGGGGCATCTGTTGACTACACAATTTTATATAATTTCGACCTATGTTGCATAATTTCGACCTATGAAGTCGAAAGTAAGGAGACTCAAGAAAATTTACCAAGTGCTAAATGACTTCGGCTGGAAAGTATTTTTTTTCGAGATGTGAAGAATCCATTACGGGAGGCCGGTTGTTTTGAAGACAGTTCGCGAAAGACACGTAAGGAGCAAAAAGGGACACGTGTAGGACGAAGACATATTCAGAAGACACTTGTAATGGTTTTATCAATTGACCGTTAGAAGTCAGTTACATTTTTAAGTCTATAAATAGCAGGTTTGTAGAAAGAATAGGGGTTCACAATCTTTACTCGAAAATTCTCAAGTGCTTACAATCAATCACAATGATTACAAGCCAAGTTAGAGTGAAAAAGTAGGGATTCGTGTAACACTTTGCATCTTATAGTTCATTATTATCATTCAGATTTAGAAAATTCATTTATTGCTTTTATCATTTAAACCGAATGTATTCGTTTTGTTTCTAATTTGTTATTAAATCTCTTTAGTTTTGAGTGACTAAATTTAATTTATTTTCACCAAAGAACCCAAGAGGACTCGAATCCAGTCCCAGATTGATCCTTGGATTCTCTATTTGTTTTACCAAAATTTGGTGTAAACAACACGTAATTGAAAGTACCTAATGCAGGCATCTAAAAGGGGAGGTGAAATTAGATGAGAGGGAGTGTTAATAACAACTACCTATGTACTTCTTTGAGAATTGCATTCAAGTGAAATTAACAACTACCTATGTATTTCTTTGTCACTGGTGGTATACTGCCTGCAAGTGTAACAAGAAGGTGTATCCTGCAGGTATATTGCATTCGTCATTTAGTTACTCCAAGTCCCAAGTTCAAGTTGTTGGTCAGGGTTATGGATCATACAGACTACCACTTTTGTGATATTTGACCAAGAAGCATCATCCTTTCTTAACAAACCCTGTGCTGATTTGGTTGAAATCTCGACCAAGGTATTTCTATATTCTATATTGATTTATTTATGCAAATTAGTTAAAGAATTTATATTAGTGATCTTAACCTTTTATATTTGTTTGTTATTTCATAGGATCCTAGTGATTCAGCTGCTCCTCAAGAGATTATGAATCTGATTGGTGTTGACTACACAATTTTATATAATTTCGACCTATGTTGCATAATTTCGACCTATGAAGTCGAAAGTAAGGAGACTCAAGAAAATTTACCAAGTGCTAAATGACTTCGGCTGGAAAGTATTTTTTTTCGAGATGTGAAGAATCCATTACGGGAGGCCGGTTGTTTTGAAGACAGTTCGCGAAAGACACGTAAGGAGCAAAAAGGGACACGTGTAGGACGAAGACATATTCAGAAGACACTTGTAATGGTTTTATCAATTGACCGTTAGAAGTCAGTTACATTTTTAAGTCTATAAATAGCAGGTTTGTAGAAAGAATAGGGGTTCACAATCTTTACTCGAAAATTCTCAAGTGCTTACAATCAATCACAATGATTACAAGCCAAGTTAGAGTGAAAAAGTAGGGATTCGTGTAACACTTTGCATCTTATAGTTCATTATTATCATTCAGATTTAGAAAATTCATTTATTGCTTTTATCATTTAAACCGAATGTATTCGTTTTGTTTCTAATTTGTTATTAAATCTCTTTAGTTTTGAGTGACTAAATTTAATTTATTTTCACCAAAGAACCCAAGAGGACTCGAATCCAGTCCCAGATTGATCCTTGGATTCTCTATTTGTTTTACCAAAATTTGGTGTAAACAATTGGCCAGACATTTTTATTTAAGATTGAAGTCAACAACATCACAAATTCAAAGTTTGAGCCTTCGAACCATGTGAATCTTATTATTTTTAATGGCCCTATTTTAAGCTTATCCAAAGGGTTCGACCATAACTGAGAAGCCACCAAAACTTGATGTACCTACTGTGCAATCTAGCATCCCTGACCATACTATTCCTTTTTGTGCCAACCGCAATCTGGTCACCAAGCCAGCTGTTATTCCCCTTGTTGCTCGTCATTCAGTTAAGTAATCTTCAAAGACCTATGTGAAGACCAAGGTAGATTTTTGTGCAAAAATAATTATCTGTTATTTCATATCTAATTATTCTGTACATCTATCTCATTTATAATTATTTGATGTATGAGGCTGTTGAAGTTGCTGGCGATTCTTAGGATTTTGAAACTGCTAATGATCATGAAGACAACATTGGAGTTGATAGTCAGGCATCCCCACCCTCCAAGCGTCCATCTCCACCTGATAATGAAGCTGTTGAAATGGCAAATGCAATCAAGAAACCATTGAAAGTTGTCAAGAAGGAAAAGATATGAAGAACGATGTTTTGTAGTAGTCATTGTTGGATGTTTTGTTGTTGTCGCGTTTTGATGTTTTGTTGTTTTGATGATGTACTTCCAGTCTGTTTCAATTTTATGTTTTGGTTCTCCATGATTCCCAACTGCCGATTTTGTGTTTGTTTTGTGATGGCAGTGGATTATGTTGGTTAATGTTTGGGAATTGTATCTGGGTCTGTTTCAAATGAATTTGAATTGTTATTTGTTGGACTAATTCTTTCCTCTTGGAATTTTTTTTACTGGCTGAGATTTATCTCAAGTATGATTATTATATAATTTCCTACCTTGCCCACGAATATTCTTTTGTCATGTAATTTAATCCTTAAAAAATTGAAATCAATCTCCTTTTGAACTCATTTGGGGTTATAATATCCTTTTAATTTGATGTTTAAAAGAAAATGAATAAGAAAAAAAAATTGGTTGGAAACATTAGAAATTATAAATAAAAAACTATCTACACATTGCATTTAAATCAAAATTTCGGCACATGATATAGATACCTCCCTGGAATAAAAAATAAATAATTTGACCCAACTGTTTTCTTTGGTGGTAAATTACGAGAATATTGTTATAACAATTAATTAATTTGACCCAAAACTATCACCCCACCTTTTTATCTTCTATGTAAATCTTAAAAATACTATATGCAAATGTAATTCCACATTAGCGAAACTGTATTTGAAAGATCTTTTGGTTTTTAAATTTTGCATAAATTGAACCAAATAATAAATATTTTTCAATTATTGTGTTTGTAATGATATTATAATAATCAGATGTATCCTGTCAAAAACAAATCAAATATAAATTATAGATATGTAACTGGATTTAATTTCCCCTTATTTATGGCAATCTATCACAATTTTTGAATATTATTTTTGAAAATATGTAAACTATATTTTTTTATTATGTTTCCAATTTAAGCATATTATAAGAGTCCTCTTTTATTTTCCCTTCTATATGTTTAGATATATTTCAAATGCCTCAAGTTATCTGAATTTACAGTTTAAATAGTTGTTTTTGTGATATAACATACATCATAACTTGTTTAAATCTTTGCCCTTAAATTACGGTTTAAATGGTATATAAACCGTTATATTTACCCAGTTGTTTTGTTTGTTGGTTTTCTTATAAATTGATAGTTTTAAATAGCATTTATTGTGTATTTAAAAGCAATCATTGTTATTAGCTTGTTGGTTTCCCAATTCACGTTGTTGTCCTCTCCAAACGACTTAATAAAGCATTGGGTGATGTGGATTGGAGATTGGCCTTCCCGGGCGCCTTTGTTGAGATCATGAGCCGAGTCTTCTCTGACCATTGCCCTCTCTTACTTCATTGTGGTATGGTTGCACGTCCCCCACTAAATCGACCGTTCAGATTCATGGCCTCATGGGTTGACCATCCTGATTACAAGACAGTAGTGGAAAAAGCTTGGCAACGGAGTGCTAACTGCATCTTGGGTAAATTAAATCAGGTCAGAATTGATTCCTCCAATTTTAATAAAGAAGTTTTTGGTAATATTTTCCCGTGGAAGCGGTGGGTGGAAGGCCGTCTTCGTGGTGTGCAACGGGAACTTGACAAACTCATTACTTCTGACCTTCTGCGGCTGGACAGCGAATTACAATTGGAGTACAAAAATATCCTTAAACAGGAAGAACTTATTTGGTACCAAAAAGCTAGAGACAACCAAATCTGGTTTGGGGATCGGAACACGTCCTATTTCCATGCTCACACGGTAATTAGAAGGAAATGGAACATGATTTATAGATTGAAGTTGTTTGATGGAGAATGGTGCTCCAATCAGGACCACTTGATTGAGGAAGTCCAAACGTACTTCCACACCTTGTTTGCCTCGCAAGATAATGTAGTCAGGGTTGAGCTAATACATGACCGATTCCCCTCGCTATCTGCAAGAGATAGGGATACACTATCTCTCCCAGTCATGAAAGAGGAAGTATATAAAGCTCTAAGGAGTATGAAGCCCTTCACAGCTCCGGGACCAGATGGTTTTCACCCCTTCTTTTTTAAAAAATATTGGAAGTTAGTGGGGAATGACCTTTATGAGGTTGTTAAAAAGGCTCTTGAGACTGGTTCTGTTGAGGAAAAGCTTTTGGAGACTCTCATTGTGCTAATCCCAAAAGTGGACTGCCCCTCCACGTTAAAAGAGTTCTGTCCAATCAGCTTGTGCAATGTTTCCTACAAGCTAATCACGAAAGTGCTTGTTAACAGGATTCGACCATACCTGAATAACCTTATTGGACCTATGCAGAGTAGTTTCTTGCCTGGAAGAGGAACAATGGATAATGCTTTTCTTGCTCAAGAAATAGTCCATTATATGAATGCCTCTAATGCAAAGAATGGTAGTTTGGCATTCAAGATTGACTTAGAAAAGGCCTATGACAGTGTTTCTTGGTCCTTTCTTGAAGAGACTCTCCACTACTTTGGTTTTCCAGGTACTCTAATCAATTTGATTATGTGTTGTGTTTCTGGGTCTTCTTTGTCTATCCTGTGGAATGGAGCCCGGCTTCCATCCTTTCGGCCAGGGCGCGGACTACGCCAAGGCGACCCATTATCACCCTATCCTTTTGTGTTTTGCATGGAAAGATTGTCTGTACGTATTAAGCAGCTGGTGAGCTCAGGTATGTGGAAACCTATTCAGGTCTCTACCCAAGGCCCCCCAATTTCTCACCTTTTTTTTTTGTAGATGACGTCCTCCTCTTCTGCAAAGCAACAACCAGTCAGGTACAACTTGTTGCAGATACTCTTCATAATTTCTGTGCAGCATCTGGTTTAAAGGTTAACATAGCCAAGTCGACAACTATTACCTCTGAAGGAGTCCGACCAGCGGTGCGTGAGGAGAATATAGCAATCGCTCTCATCCCGTCTGTTCGTGATCTTGGCAAATACCTTGGGTTTCCTTTGTCCAGTGGGAGAGCCTCAAGAAGCAAATTTAATTTCTTGCTTGAAAATATCCAGCGCAAACTAGCATCATGGAAAGTTAACCTTCTTAATGTTGCAGGTCGCACTTGTCTGGCTAAATCTGTCCTAGCAACTATTCCCACTTATGTCATGCAGGTGTTTTGGCTTCCCCGTAGCATTATACAGAAGATCAATCAAACAATTCGTGCTTTTATTTGGGCTAAGAATGAAGGGCAGCAGGGATGGCACCTTGTCAAGTGGAGCACCGTGATTCAGGATCGCAACCATGGTGGCTTGGGAATTAAAGAGATGTCTGACTTTAATACGGTGCTCTTGGGGAAAGCAGTTTGGTGCTTGACACAGAACTCAAACAAATTATGGGTGAAAGTTTTCAAACACCGTTATCTGCAACATAATTCTATTCTTAATGCTACGGTTCGTCAAAGTGATTCTTCAGTTTGGAAAGGTATTCTTAGGGCTAGAGATCAGCTCCGTGGTGGCCTGCGGTTTCGTTTGGGGAAGGGAGACTCATCAGTGTGGTTCTCGGATTGGTCTGGAGACGGCCCTCTTGCGTTGAAGGTCCTTTTCGTTCATATTTCAGACTCTGCCTTGCAACTTCAGGATCTTATCAGGGATGGGCAGTGGACGTTACAAAGGTGCAGCACGATGATAACTGAGGATGTTCTTGCGATGTTTGACAAAGTTCTACCGCAGGTGTTGCCAAACGAGGAGGACATTTAGTGTTGGGAGCATGGTGGTTCTGGGTCTTACACGGTGAGAGATGGATATGCCTGGTTGAGAGATAGAAATCAACCACCAATGCTTAGTCAAGAGTGGAATTGGCTGCGGAAAATTCCAGTTCCAGAGAAAATACGCATATTCTTATGGTTGGTGTTACACCAAGCTCTACCGGTTAATTCTAACATATTTAAATGCCACCTAGCTTTGACGGAGAGTTGTTCTCGTTGTTCAGACGCGTGGGAAGATTGACTCCACTGTCTTAGAGACTGCCCGCATTCAAGGGAGCTGTGGGCAAAATTAGGATCTTGGTCTTGGCACAACTTTGCCGCAACAGACCTGACATATTGGATCATATCTCAGGCTAGGGGTAGGAACTCAGTGTGATTTATAGCTGGCCTTTGGGGAGTTTGGAAGTGGCGTAATAATATGGTCCTAGATCCGCACCCTTGGCCACTACACGTCGCTTGGCAAAATTTATGTCGTGAACATTATGAGATTTTATTTGTGCTGCAACCTGATCAATACTGTATTGGAGCTGGTTTACAAAATAATGTTTGGAGGCCACCAATGGGTGATTGCATTAAACTGAACACGGATGGGAGTTACAGAGAAGTGGAGAATTGCTCGAGCGAAGGAGGGCTTTTGCGAGATAAAGCTGGTGGCTGGCTGGCTGGTTTTGCTTCCCGCATGATCGGAGGTGGACCGTTTGTTGCTGAAGTTGAGGCACTCCGTGATGGTTTTCGATTGGCATGGTCTCAAGGCTTCAGGCAGATATATTGTGATGTGGACAGTGAGGAGTTAGTTAATATCCTGGATAGCTCTCATCAGAACCAGGTTAGGCATTATCCCCAAGTGTTACTACTCTGGGAAATCATGGAACTTATGGCTAGGAATTGGCAAGTGAGTGTGGATTGGATTCATCGTGATGGGAATGCAGCAGCGGATTGGCTTGCAAAACATGGTCAGAGTCTTCTGACTCCGGGTGTTTGTTATATCTCTCAGCCGGCGAGTGAGCTTCAGACGATCCTTCTGAAGGATTCACTTGAAAAATGAAAAAGAGCTTGATGGTGCAAATGATCTAGAAATTCATGGTGTTGCTGCTTCTGTCAAATTAAAAAATGAGCAAGAAGTTGATGGTGCAAATGATCAAGTTATTAATGATGTCGTTGCTCATGTTGAATTCGGAAATGCCCAAAAATTTGATGGTGCGAATGATCAAGAAAATGATACTGATGTCGAAGTTGGCACAGAAGATGAAGATTCGATTGACGCTGAAGTCGAGCCAGTTCCGGTGGCGCCAATACCCCAGCCTTTGCAGGTTTGCGAGTGCGTTTTTACTTGCACCCTTACTGATTACCATGCAACTCACAGTAAGTTGGTAAGTTTCTATCATTACTGAATTTTTTCCTTTGGGTTTAGTTATATCTTTTTCATTTAATGATTTCTATTCTGATGTACTATTTTGTTCTCGCCAAGAACACAGAATCAAGGCATAGTTCCAAGAGTGTGTGGAATGTGATCGGAGATTTTAGAGAGATGAGCTCTTAACTGCCTAGAGAGAGAAAATATAACTGAATTTCAATATTGTTATTGCCAAATGAGCTAAGAGTCCCTTACAATTGGTAACCGCCCCCTATTTATAGATTTGGGGTTGGGCCTTCGTGCCTTTAATCTGTCTAAATGGGCCGGTTGGGCCTTGGGGAGAGCGGCCCAAGGTCCAGGCATGTTCCGCGCCTAAGGCTGAGTCCCCTGGGCGAGGGACCCTGGGGTCTCGCCCAGTCCACAAGTCCACAAGACACCGAGCTCGAAACATGAGAGCTAAGTGTGTCTTTAAACAGAAGAAACCAAGGCGAGGACTATGAAAGACTAAACAATGATAAAACCTAAAGTTCTAATCAAAATGAAAAAACAATCGCCAACATGGCCGAGAGAATAAAGTCAAAAAATCTTCGTATTCCAAACTTTTCGCTGCACCACCCTTCCCTAGGCAAACTGAGTCCACAAGCAGTCCCAGGGCTGTAAGATCAAGTTTTGATCTAGTAGTACAACTCTATGTTTTGATGATTACAAGTTAACTATTAAGTATGAACAATTATGGTACTCTAACATTGTTTTCTGAGTGTTCAAATAACAGGCCAAGACTCTGGACCTATCTCACAAAAATCAGAAGCACAATGCTCAAAGAGTAACCTCTGCAACGCTTTCGCACGTACTATGTTCAATCTGAACAATAGTTCAAGCTTTAGAAGATCTGAAGATTACAAAGCTCTAATATGGATTCAGCTCACTAGAAGCTCTGAAGGATCAGACGTTCTGAAGGATCAGACGCTCTGAAGGATCAGAAGCTCTGAAGCATCAGAAGATGAGTAGTGAAGACTCTGAAGTCCAAGAGTAAGCTGGCTCTAAAGACCAAGTACTTCTCCTCTGAGTCCAGAAGCAGAAGGTTCAAAGGTTAGAGGATCCAAGCTTCCCTCTGACTCTGATCATCACGCTTCACAAGTTCCAAGATGAAGCATCACTCTGATCAGAAGTCAACAAGGTTGAAGGTCATGTCGCTATCCAAAGTACAAAAGCAATTGTACCATTCTTGACGACCTTACCTAACTGATTCAGCCATAGCAGAACTTGGAAATTCCAGATCTGCCCTCCAACGGTAGCATTTTCATGCAATGTTCAAACCCTAATCCTTGGAGTATATAAAGAGGCTGGAGATTGAAAGATGTCGCCTAAGAAACTTACTCACGCGCAAGAAATATTTCAAAATCTTCTTAGCAGTCTTTCTTCAAATAGAACTAAGTGTGTTTACTATCAGCTTTTGTAGAAGCACTTATTTGTAAACCCAATACTTTCAAACAGTTGTTTGTTTTACCTTTAGGAGATCAAGGTTGATCGGATCCTAGAGAAGACTAAGAGAGTGAATCTTAGTGATAGCTAAGTCAGTGTATTGTTAGTCACTTTGCAGGTAGCAAGTGCAGTTGTAACAAAACTCTGATTAGTGGATTGCCTTCATTCTAAGAAGGAAGAAATCACCTTAGCGGGTGGACTGGATTAGCTTGAGGGATTTATCAAGTTAACTAGGATAAAATCATTTGTGTGCTTTCCTTATCTCTTATCTCTGCACTCTTATCTTTGGTGTTTGAAGAGATTTATTTAAATCTCAAGTGGGTTGAGTTTTTAGTTGTAAAACGCTATTCAAACCCCCCTTTCTATCGTTTTTCATACCTTCAAGGGCGATGACACTTGACCTGCTCGCCTTGCCAGCCCTGCGCACGTGCCCTAAATCATGACATTTTGACAGGTGTCGTGCGTTCGCCACGCGTTGCGCCTTGAAGTAGTTTTTAAGTCAGCAAATCCACTGGATCTCAACTGCCACTTTCGAAACGTCTTTTCAGATCGTTTCAGAACCTGTCAGTTTGAATTCGAGCCAATCAACGTCCACGGTTACAGCTTTTCTCTTAATGCATCCTTCCCACTCCCCAAAATCTCGCAACCACTCTTACGTCTTTTCCTGACGTCATGGGGCACGATCCCCCTCTTCATGCCCCTACCCTTGACACGTTACCTCCCGCTTCTAGAACCATTCCTTCATAAATCCTAACCCTCTCAAAAAGCTCAAACCTTTAGTCTTCTACTTTTGCTCCCTTCCAATTGCCATTGTGACCTTCACACTTCACCATTTTCCTGTAAAGATGCCGAAACGTCAGACCAAAAACTCCAATCGTGACGTTACCGTCGCGACTCCCCTTCGGTATGTTCCTCCTCCGGGGGGCGTTCCTCTTGAAGAAAAAGACATTGCTTATTTCCGGATAAAAACCTGGGAATCCCTGAAGGCTCCTATCCAGGTAGCTATTCCCGGCGGAACAATGCCCAATCAGCGATCCAGCATAGAGAAGGAATCTTCCATTTGGTAGATTTCCTCGAAATCTAGTGGATTCTGCCACGAAAAGCCCCTTGACAGTCTCAAGCGCTTTAGTGCTTGTTCGCCCACTGAACGCCCTTGGCTTCACCCCTCGGATCGCTTCGTGGGTGCCCCTCAATTCTTTTACACCTACGAGTATATGTTCACAAGCTTGAGAATCAAATTTCCCTTTTCCCCCTTCATTTGTTCAGTTCTCCAGAGCATCAACGTCGCCCCTAGCCAACTTCATCCCAACAGCTGGGCCTTCTTGCGTTGCTTCGAGAGGTACACCAGGTGATTGACCCGCCTGAGGACTCCTTGACTTCTGTTAATAAAGCAGTTATCAGCTTCTTAGCCAAACTTCCGGTTTCGGATTGTGCCCGCATGGTTGGTGAACTTTTCTTCCTTTCTTCTACTTTACGTTTTTTTTTAACTGCCTCACCCTCGCTCTTTTTATCCCAGGAGAAATGCACAAAGTCAGTGGGGAGATCTTAGGTTTGTTCAAGAATCAGAAAAAAATTTCCTTTTCTCCCCGAGTAAATCTAAACGGTGACAAGGCATCCATGCCGAAAATCCAGGCGGGCGAGAAGCGACCTCTTGGCGAGGAATCTCATCGCCCTTCCCTCAAAAAGCTACAGCCTTCCAACAGCTTAACCCGCCCTGGCGAATCTTCACGGGTGATGCCGGTTCCTCCTCCAAATTCTCAAAGTAAATCCGTGGATAGGGCCTGCTCCCAGCCAACAGTTGTCCCGCCGTCCCTTGGTCAAGGCGCGGCATCGATCGGCGAAACTCCTCCGTCGCCGCTGAATGCTCCCTCTTCGAGCTCTGAGAGTCGAGGGCTGCCATACTCCATATCCCTTACGCTTGCCTAGGTGGCTAAGATGAATGAGAGGGTTCAAGAGCACGGATTAGGAAGAGTGTCCGAAGGCGCGTTAGCGACGGTTCTCCACGCTTTTCACTGCTATAGTCACTCAGCCCGAGACGTTGACGCGTTGCGATCTGAGATATCTTGCCTCCACACCCTCAACGCCCAACTTGCCAAGGAACGTGAGGCACTCACTGCTCAGTTGTTCGCCAAGGAGACTTCCTTTTCCAAAGAGCTAAACGAGCAGTCCTCCCGTGCTGAAGTCAGCTTGGAGTTCCGTGATAGGAAGATTTCTGAATTGGAGAGGAAACTTTCCGAACTGCAGCAAGAGGTGCGGCTGGAATCAATTGCGAGGGTAGATCTATTAGCTTCGATGGACGCTGACCTTGAGAATCTCCGCTCTGAACTGGCAAGGAAAGACAATGAGTTGGCGAGGAAAGGTGATGAGCTGGCGAAGAAGGACGAGGAACTGGCAAAGAAAGACGAGGCCTTATCCCTGGCGAAGCCCCTGGCCCTTTTCGACGCAGAAGCTTTAGAGGCGAAAATCAGGTCCGAAGCTGTTACCGCTGCCCTTTTCGAACGCGGTCGAGGTTTTTTCCTCGCCAAGGCTCAAATCGAGCATCTCCATCCTCGGATTGATCTAAGCCAGATGGGGGCGTTCAAAAAGGTTACTCCTGCAGGGCTAATTGGGGACCTCGACCCTCCAGGCTTCTCTGCCGAGCATTTCCTAACAAACGAAGATGTAGAACGACCATGAAAATACTAATAACTTTTGTTGTATTAATGCCCCATCCTCTTACTTTTTGAATGAGAATCTTTCGCGCTTTTCTCTCTTCCTTTTTTTTTTAACTGCCTTGAACACGTTCCTTAAATCCAACACGTTCCTCAAATCCCAACAGTCTATCGCTGACCACCGTCCTTGGGCATTTAAACCTTTCAACACAAATTGCACCTCCTTTCAAGGCAAACTCCTCGTAAAACTGCTTCATTATTAACTCTCCGGAGATAAAACTGAAGCTATAAATGGAGTCTAACCGCCGAGTAAAGCTCATATCTCCTCATCTTCCTGAAACATCAAACTCCATCTTTCTTTCAAACATCAAACACCACAGGAAATGGCATGTTACATCGCTTGTTTGGAAGAGCTCAGGAAAAAAGCTTTTGATGAAGATCTATTCATCAACGTCAGGCATCCAAAAGATCCCAATGTCTACGACTTGACCAACAAACTGTTGGGAATGGATCTGAGCCCTGAAATGGACGCCATCCTCCGGGATTTTCTCTCATTCGTGGAAGAAATTCAAGAGCTCTGCCGGCGGGAGCTGGATATGCTGGAGGAGAAGGAAACGGTGATAACAGCTCTGGAGGCGGTAGAAGAAGGTCCTGAGAAGGAGGAGTTAAGCCGGAAACTCTGTAACTTGGGGTACAGGCAACACCGGTTGGAGCTCGAGAGAACAGAGCAGCGCGAAGAATGTAGGAGAATGAAGAGAGACCCTCCCTTCTAAATGTACTAAGTCAAGTATTTAAATAAACGTTTGTGTCTCGAATTGTTTTGTCGTGCACTAATAAGATCATGCGAGCAAACAAATAATTGAATTAGGAAATCATAACGGCGTAAGCAAATAAATGAAGGAAGGAATGAATATTTTAAATGAACAAAAGGTAATTATGCGGGTGAGGCGAGCGACCCGCAACTTATCTCCGCCTTTTGTTCGTCGTCATCTAGCACGTGTTTTCAGTGCTAGCCTCCCGGTTCCGTGTGAGTAATTTTTCGAGAGTGTGCTACACATAACTAGGACTTTCGCTCGGTATTTTACCAAGGCTTTCGTTCGCACCAATATTTCCCGTAAGAGCAGGTGCGGCCCCTCCAGCATATTATTAGGTGGGGACTTACAACGCTGGGGGCCCAATGGCCATATGGGTTTACCCAGACTTTTAGCCTAGTTAAAAGTGCTTCCCGCGTTTCAGGAAGACTTGACTCGCCCAAATTTCGGGGAGGTTCTTTGGAAAAGGAGCTTTATTCACGCACGCCGCCAACCAGTGGCGACGGGAAGCTCATCCGCACACGTCGCCTGCATGGGCTACGGTCAGAGCCGGACTTTCCAGAGCGATCCCCAGACATCAAGGTCGTGTTGGGATTGCCACCTTCAGGGAATTTTTCCCACCGGGCTGCCGTCTCAGTTCGATAGCTAGGAGTATTGCTAAGAATATCCTTTTGTATTTGATTTGTTTAAATTTTTACACCGAGGGATGCCTCGTTAAAAAACTCCCGTGTCGGAGAAAAAGAGTGCATCTTTATTTTTAGTCCTAACTTTCTGGCGCTTCCTTGATTAGAGTATTACACCTAGCACCTCATTCTCGTCGCCCAGCCCAACTTTCTCGCCGTAGGAGGAAGGGAACCATTGTTGCTCATCTTCACTCTCGACGTACCTTGGCCTCTTCCTACCATCCACTGACTGTTTGTATCCTCTTATATCTCGGCGACTGTCACACCGTTTGTTCTTTCTATTAGCTTTCCCAAAGAGCTGGTCCAATGTAGGTGGCCCCCTGGGAGAGGTTCCTCCTTGTTCTCCGCCAAACAAATCGATGTTGTCTTTTACCAGCGTACTCAAGCGTCGCTCTTGCTCCATGGTGAGCCTGGGCTCGATCGCCAATATTTCTCTACTCTTTCCCTTATCTCGCCCCTTTACCTTCTTTCCCCTGTCCAACTTTCCGCCGACCTGTCTTTCTAACTCGCCCGCGACGTCTTGGTATTGCGCCGCTGAATGTCCCTGCTCGCCCTCAGTCCCTCGATTCTCGTGACTCCTGTGTCTACCATTATCCTTCTCTCGGCCATACAAGTTAAGGCTACGATCGCGGCATTTCTTCACTCCTCCCTGATCTATTGCTATCCTTCCCACCCGTCCGCAGGGTAGCGGGTACTTCATCACGAGGTGAGCTGAGGATATAACTGCACAAAGGCGATTCAAAGTGTTCCGCCCTATAATGACATTATAAGCTGCCGGAACCTGCAAGACCAGGTACCTTATCTTCAGAAGTTTGGAATCCTCGCCTACTCCAAAAACCGTGTCCAATTCCACATAACCGCGCACTTGAACTTGCTTTCCTGAGAATCCCACCAAATTCCCTGTGTATGGCCTTAGGTCTTCGTCCCCCAGTCCCAGCTGCTCGAATGCATTCCCGTAGATTATTTCGGCTGAGCTACCTTGGTCTAACAGCACCCTCCTCATGTTGAAACCCCTGATTCTTACCATTCCCACTAAGGGTCGTCGGTATGGGTCTCGACTCCTTCAAAATCTGCGGACGACACTATTATGTCTGAGTGGTTGTCCTCGAACCAAGCCGAGCAGACTTCCATCGGTGGTGTTTCCCCTGTTAGTTTTTGCCCCCTTATCGATGTATCGCCATCGCCCCTGTGGCCCCCAACAATGATCACGTTAGCCGTTTCCACAGTTCCTTCGTCCTCGCCGCTTTCGACTTCCCAAGCTTCCTTTCTCTTCGCCACCCACGGTTGTCTCGCCTTGATTAGCCGCTTGATTTGACCCTTGAGTGTAAAACAGTCGATGGTGTCGTGGCCTTCCAAGTTGTGGTATTCACACCATCTGAGCCTATTCCTCACTTCGCGTCCTAGCTTCGTGCTGCACTTACCTTCCTTGCTTACGTCCTCGACTCCCGCTTCCAAGAGAGACTTTGTTAGCTCCTTACCTGTGCGTCCCCTCAGCCTCATTCGCCGGTTCGCCTCAACTGTTTGGCGAGATCGCCAACTGAGTTGTTCTCCCTTGCCTTTCTTAACAGGTCGATCAGCTTTTTTAGACCTGCGCTCACGATTTGCTTTCTCCTCCTGTATTCGTTCTCTCGCCAGCTCTACGCTCGCCGCCCTCTCTTGCTTCCTTTTGTGCGCTTCAATTCCTTCTTCGAGGATGTAGTCTTGCGCTCTGGCACAGACTTCTATCATTGAACTTGCCAGTTCCCTGCTTAGCTCGCGCTTAAACTTTCCCCAGGATAAACCACCTTTGAAAGCGCACACGCACATGCGTGGCTCCAGCTCTTCAAACCTTGCGGACGCGGCACTGTACCGTTTCGTATATTGTTCCAAGGTTTCACGCTCCCGCTGCCGCATGTCAAACAGGTCCTCGATCGCTCTCGCAGAAAAGTGATCGAGGAATTTTGATGAGAAGTCGCGGAACTTGGCTAGGGATCCATGTGGCAAAGCCACAAACCAATCCATAGCTTCTCCTCGGAGCGTGGATGGGAATATTCCACACTTTACCGCGTCAGAAACCGCGTTTATTGCCATCCTTGCATTGAAATGAAGCAAATGATCCTTCAGACCGGTTTCCCCGTCGTACGCCTCCAACGCGAGGTGTGTCATACCGTCGGGCACTGTCACCTCCCACACTGCTGCCGAGAAAGGCTTAACCTCAGCAGCGGCCTCAGCGGCCTCAACTGTTCCTGAAGACACTCATTTTGTAATCGCAAGTCTTTGCTTAAAGCACGGCGTGCCTCTACGCGGCGGTGCCGATTCAACCTCGCAATGCGCGGGGAAGAGATGTAGCTTTGTTCCAGCTCCTTGCCTTGTTGTTGTCGAGAAGGCTCCATCAGGCTTTGCTGACTGGCTGAGAATTCAACCACACAAACTCACGCAAATTCTTGCAGAAAATCGAACTTCTCCCAATCGAATCGTGGATCGCGCAGGATCTGTATCACAATCTTCCAAGAAAAATGTAACACCCCGATTTCCGGGTGCCACTTTAGTAACCAAAAATAAAGTGGTTTTGATTGATTCCTTTTAAATAAAGCAATAGAAAATAAAGACATAACCCAACCACTAACCAAAAATTCCACGCGGAAAACAGGTAATTTTTTTTTTGATTGATTCCTTTTAAATAAAGCAATAGAAAATAAAGACATAACCCAACCACTAAACTAACCAATGTACATCGAATATAGACATGTACAGCCTCAGCTGCACTTCCACGTCACGCGCACTCGCAGTGACTCCAAAGTAGTGTGCCCGTAGGCAAATATATACAGACCCAGAAGTTTAAGTGTGAAAGTTTATAATTACAACCCACTAGGAGAAAGTCGGCCTCAAAATGGCCTAAGCAAAGACCCCTACAGTCCGACTGACTCACTGTGATCCCTCAATAAGAGAACCACCCGAAAAGCCATGCATCGGAAACCTACCCTGTCCCAAAAGTAAGACGAATCAGAGCTCTACACAAAATATGACGCCTGCCTAAACCTACCCTTCCAGTACTGCTCACATAACCGAATCCACAGCGAACTGAAGTTGGCAAGTTGAAGCTCAGCTCCATGCGTCGTAGAACTCTCTCCGTCAGACGTCCACGCTCGTCAGAACGGTCCTCCAACTCAAACCTGATCCCCCCCCGAGGGAGAGACCATCGAAAACCAGTCGGCCATCGACATCTGGCAGCAGGCCGACCGCCCAAACACAAACATGAAACCAAAGCCAAGGCGCTAGGGTCAACTCACGGAAATAAGTAGATATACACTCAACATGTGATATGGGGTATAGATAAATATGTTGTTATATAAACATATAGATAATCCTAGCATGTTATGGCTCTAACAATGCCTCAATAAATCAAACAGCACACAATCCCAGTCAGAATGAATGTATGCGTGAAATGCAATCATGATCCGGATTTGTGACGCGTTCCCGTTCGCCACAAGTGAAGCATTCCCGTTCTTCACTATGGATGAACCATTCCCGTTATTCATCCTGGATGAACCATTCCCGTTATTCATCCTTGGTGAACCATTCCCGTTATTCACCGTATGATGAACTATTCCCGTTATTCATCACTAATGCAGTGGTGAACCATTCCCGTTATTCACCATGAAATGCACAGGTGAACCATTCCCGTTATTCACCCGATTGATGCAATATGGTTAGCCAAACATCGAATCGTCCTCACCACATAAGTGTTTAGCTCACAACCCAATCTCAACAAACCCAAGAGTTAGTGTCGGTCAATACAACACAACTCGGAGTAAGTGTCGGTCAATACAACACAACTCCACCAACAAGAATACACAAGGGTCTAGTGTCGGTCAATACAACACAGCCCAAACAACAAGATAACCCAAAATCAAAGCCAGAGTCAGTGTCGGTCAATACAACACGACTCAGAGTTAGTGTCGGTCAATACAACACAACTCCCACCACAAAACCCACAAACAAAGCCTAGAGTCTGTGCCGGTCAATACAACATGACTCGAACAACACTACCAGGAGTACTAGAGTACTCGGTGACTTTCAATCATCACCATAGCTCACCTTAGTGGCTTTCCCCAATTCCAAAACTCTCCAAACCCACAACCAAAGTCGACTTTTCCCCGTCTTTCGCAATCATTTTCTCCTTTAGGTTCCCTATAATTATTCGTTTAGTAAAGACGTTTTGAATTGGATTAGTCAGGTTATGAGTTTATTTCTCAAAGTCTAAGTCTCCCAAAGTCTCTAGTTTTCGAAATTCTAATCATTCTAAGTTTTCCAAAAACCCTCCAAAAGAAGTTTCCCGAGAAAGTCTAAGTATTCAAACGAATCCCAACAAATGGCTAAGTCTCAAACCCCACATTTGAACTTGCCTAGGGTTGTTCATCCAACCCGAAATATCAAAGATCACCAGATCAATGAATCTCCACTCCGAAGTCGCGTCAAAACGCACCATCCAACAATATCACAATATCACAAGTTATGGAAAAGCATCATAACATCAACTCATCATTATAAACAACATCAAATAAAGCATAAGTCGAATTTATCGACGCCTATCATGCAATCATAGCTAATATAGTAAGTTGCCCTAACCTCGAGCTGCTCCAGCCTCATAATCAAAATCTCCTTCACACAAATGCTCTGACACTCCCAAAGTTCCTTCAACTGAACCCCGGAGAAAAACAAAGCAGAATCCAAACAAAATCGATTAGTTCGATCGCAATACAACACATAAACGATAGAAAAAGCATTAAAGCTTCAGAATACGACCATCGGGTACGAAAAGACAAGTTTTCGAAAACGAAAAACTCCCCCCCTAAAGGAATAGCTCTCGGCCATTACGGTCTTCGATCAAATCTGTTTACAAGGTAGTTTTAGGGTAAAACTAAGGCAAAGAAACTGTCAGAACAATTTTCGGACAATCGGGTCGAAATACGGCTATCCAGGGGCATTTTGGTCCAAAATAAAGGCTCAAAACCTCAAAGTTATCGGTTCGGAAAACAAATTTGACAGCATTGATCCTTATGACATCCGTGACAACAAATCCTAAAGGCACGAAGTCAGATTACGTCTTTTCGACAATAAAGTTTCGAAATGTGAGACAAAAATGGTTTTGAATCAGTTTTTCAGATCCTTGACAACTGGATCACAATCAGCGATTACTGACAGAGGTTTTAGGCTCTTGGGAACCTAGGGAACAAACCCCAACCAAGAAATCAGAGAAATCGGACAATTTTACAAAAAGCTCAAAACTGTGAGCACAGAAACGACTTCAGAAACGCAACAGAAACAGTAATCAGAGGTAGGAATCATGCTAGTTACCTTAATACCTAGAAGTAGGGACGAACTGCACGAAGATTGGTCGAGTTTTCGCGAAAAACTTTCCTCCCCCATGCTCCCTCAAACTCGCGGCCCCAAGAGAGTGAAAATGAAGAGATTTTTGCTTTTTCGCCTATTTATAGGCGGATGAAATCGCGGGAAAATGAAAATTTCGCGATTCCGATTTTTGCAGCACGTTCACCGAGAAATTCTAAGAGAGATTCTGGCGTCAGAATTCCAGAACTCAAAACAAATACCTAAGATTTGGGAAAAACGATATCTAAAATCCCAAAAGCGGTGTAAGTTAATCTGTTCCGAAAAACTACTTTTTGATGTGATGCTCAAACGACAAAACTTTGTACTGGAAAAAGATTGGAAATGTCGAAAAAAATCTGGCTACGCGGACGGAAACTTCGTTAGAAGTCCCGAATAGAAAAAGTCTTCATCCATCACTCAAAACTAGGGTTTCGAAGCAAAGAACTTAGCGTCGGCGGACTTCCGAAAAGTGAATACTATCGTGCGTACAGTCCAGAGTTCCGAAATGAAACGCTGGTCGAAGGAAAAATAAAGAGAATCTTTAAATTTTCCAAGGATTCGAAATCTCACTTAAAACGTTGCTCTAAAGCGAAATTAGCCTATACTGGACACGCTCGCCATAAGGCAGGTGTGCAGACGATTCGTACTAATTCCTACAGTGACTACGCAACATTCCTCAAGCAATTCCTGAACTTTCTTCTTCATTAATCTTTCTCAAATATCAAACTCCTGTCACGCTTACACCGATTCTACGCGTGAGTCGGAACTTAACTTGTTCTGCAAATCCAGGTCTTACAAAAAATTGCAAAGAAGACGAGCTTCACGCAACTGAATCACGTTCCACGTAGTCCGGGAATTGAAATCTACCGTTCCCCACAGACGGCGCCAAATGTTCTCGCCAAGAACACAGAATCAAGGCATAGTGCCAACAGTGTGTGGAATGTGATCGGAGATTTTAGAGAGATGAGCTCTTAACTGCCTAGAGAGAGAAAATATAACCGAATTTCAATATTGTTATTGCCAAATGAGCTAAGAGTCCCTTACAATTGGTAACCGCCCCCTATTTATAGATTTGGGGTTGGGCGTTCGTGCCTTTAATCTATCTAAATGGGCCGGTTGGGCCTTGGGGAGAGCGGCCCAAGGTCCAGGCATGTTCCGCGCCTAAGGCTGAGTCCCCTGGGCGAGGGACCCTGGGGTCTCGCCCAGTCCATATTTGATGGTTTTTCTTTGTTATGTATACAACATGTTCTAAAACATGCTGCTTTGTATCTCAGAGAAGCTGGACTGAATAGCTGGATGTTCATATGTCCTACTAGAGTTCCACTTGAGTGTCAGATCCTACTCCATGTAAGATATGGATATGCAAAGATTGGATGTGGTTGGAAAATTTTCTGTAAAGTGAACCACTTCTGCCCAGATGATAATTTGATCTTCCAATTTACCAACCAAGAAGAAGCAATTGTTTCTGTTAACTATGTAAACCAGAATGTTGTTTACTTAGGGTTGGAGTTGTATTTTGGAACTCTATGTTTGGGTTATGGATCTGGGTTGGATGTAAATGTCGTTTGGGACTATGTTTGTTTCTGTTTTTTTCTTTTACTGGTTTGTAGGTGTGGTTTGTTGATTAAAGATCTTCTATGTACAAGTTTAATTATCGAAATATTTTAAAACCTGTTACACCTATTTTAAAACCTTTATGTCTTGATTTAATGAATTGCTATCTAGTTGAATTTGGTTTGTTATTCCAATGTCTTTTATTGTATTCTAAATTGAAATAAATTAAATTGTTACTCAGAGTTTGGTTTAATATCATTTTAGATATAACACTAAGCACCTCTCCTGTAATTTATCAATATAACACTAAAACCCCCTTTCTTATTTAACCAAAATCATAATTTCCTTATTATATGAGTTAACAAACAACCAAATGTCCTTATCCTCTTTCCATTCAGATCATGTGATGTTGATTTATCTAAACCAGGATTTTACAGTGGAAGTGACAGTAACTATATTTTTTTAATGAGTTATTTCTTTGGTTGAGTTTGACATTTCTATCAGAAACTACCCCTTTAGTGCACATGAACATACGTTTTCAGTGGAAGTGAAAGTAACTGAACAAGGATTTATCATATGTTGATTTATCTGAACCTGGATTTTACAGTGGAAGTGACAGTAACTGTATTTTTTTGAATTAGTTATTTCTTTGGTTGAGTTTGACATTTCTATCAGAAACTACCCCTTTAGTGCACATGAACATACGTTTTCTTTTAATTAATCATTGAATCTACCTCAATTAGATAATAAAATATAATACATGATTTGTAATAATAATTGTCATGATTGATAATATCAAATACAACCAAAAATTTTGTAGATACGAATTGCACTTTATTTTTGGTAATTACTTGATCATATTTAATATAAATTTAATATTGAAATTTCATTAATATAATTGGATTTTGCTTTACACATTGTTTGGTTGGAGGAGAACAGAGGGGAGGGGAGGGTGGGGAATGATTTTTAAAATATGATTTTGTTTTGTTTAAACTTTAGGAGGTGAGGGAAATGGAGGGGAGCAAAATCTCTCCTACCTAAATTTTTTGTTCCCCCAAAAGTGGGGGAATTATTAGGGGAAATAAATTTCGGATAAAAAAAACCCTGAACAACTCTAAAAATTCCAATTTTTATCCTAGTGTTTCCCTTCTTTATTTCACGTCTTTTATTTCCTTCCTTCTTCATATCAACTGTCGTCCCCTCCTCCTCTGGTCTCTCTCCACCGCCGCCTCCTTCTCATTGGTGTCAGCCCCCTTGCATCCGCAACCCAGTTGCAGCCCCTTCTTTGTCACCAATTGAATCAATCAGGTATGTGTTAGTAGGTCTGTTAATGTTTATTCATGCTGTCAATGTTATATTGTTTGGTTCAATATGTATATATTGTTTGTTTCAACATGTTAATGTTTATTCATGTTGTTAATGTTTATTTTGTTTTATATATGTTATGTTGTCAATGTCTTTATAATTCAACCCTCTTTCTTTTGTTTTTTTAATGTTATGTTGTGAATGTTTGGTTCTATTGGATTACATAAATTGAATTATAAAAATATTTTACTGTGTTAGATGGATGCTGAAGATTCAAATATAACTATACGGTACGATTTGCGTCCAAGAAGTATTGTAGCTCAGTTCATATGCAATGTTGTTCAGAAACATATAGCTTTTGGTTCCCTAATTTAGGATGGATTTGTTATTTGTTATTATTTTCAAGATATATCATAATCATCATTACAATTGTTGTTTTTTAATTCTCAATCAACTCCGCATATTTCCTAGACCCCTTCAATATGTAACGTGATTTCCCCCTATTTAAGATCCCATTTTTATATATTTATTACTCCTTTTCAATTTCACTTTTAAAAACAATGAAAAAGTTAAAAAGTCCTACCACTTCCCTAAGTGAAATGATTGCAGATTGTTGCATCCAATAAATTTAAGTTAAAAAGCCAGAATAAATTCAGAGTAGATATTTGTTAATGGATATTGAGCTTTAAATGCTTTTCAACTATAACAGAAGTTATAAGGTTTTAATTTTTTTAATCTCAACGGTGTGAATTTAAATAATAATTCCATATATATCCCATATAATTAAAATTATTTGACTTATACGAATTGCTTCAACCCAATGTTTTTAAATCTAGATCAGTTTTTATTTTCAGTGGATATGACTTATTATTTAAAAGATATATTCCTAATCAATTTTATTTTATAGGGGAAATTAAGTAAATTTTTTATATCGATATTTTATAATGGAGTAATTGATAGAGCCTAAATTAGTTTAACAACTCGAAATCCAAATTTTAGTTAGTTGGATTATCTTAATGAAATTTTCATTTAATAGTTTTTTATTATAACATTTCCAATTAAAGTCTCTGTGTGGAAATACCAAACATCAATTACATGTTGCTCTGTCCACCTTTGTCATTTGAAACGTCTGCCTCCCTTGCCAAGCACCTTGATTGAGAGTCTCCTCTACCTAACGTGAACTCATGGTGAGAATTTCGCAATGGACAGCCCAAATGGAGATGATGGGAATCTTTCTGCTGAAGATAGAGTGAAAATCATGCGTATTATCTTATCCAAAAGAACAACTGAACCTGTTAGTTCATCAATTTGGCGAAAATCGAAGAAACAATCTACGCAGAGTATTAGTCAGACTTCTATTTCAGTGCAACAAAAAAAAGTAATTATAATGTCTTATGTTAAGTTCAAACGCATCATAACGTTTTTTAAATCTTATTTTGATCATAACAATTTTATAGTAGAAGTTTCATTGAATATTCAACTACTGATAACGTTCTCAATTTCAGGAGAAATTCGGACATATGTCACACGCTTCAACGTTCTATCAATTCTTAAAAAGATATCTATCTCAGAAACTAGAAGGAACTCTGTCTTTACAGAACCATTCTGTAAGTGCTCGCGTAGTTTGAAGACTCTGACCGTTTCAACGCCACGTCATCAGTCAGATATATCAAGACAAATTTTGAGCGCCAAAGTATTAGTTTGATTTCAACCGGCTATCTTACATTCAAATCCAATGACAACATTTTAGTTTCATTCAAACTGAATCACATGAAGACAAGTTTGATTTAGCAAAAGGCACGCTGACCAACGAGGAAAAGTTCAAGCTGTCAACATCAAATTGCCAAATTGTCTCTTGTCTGAAAAGTAGCCCAAAGTCTATCACCACCTACTAGCTGACAAACATCACCTTTAGAGCTAAAGGATAGACTTGCTTCAGAAGTAAAATTTAATGAAGCTACCAACCAAGCCTTTTGAATCAACGGCCCGATATCATTTCTCAACAGCTATCTCAACGGTTGGATATTGTCTCACAACGGCTACAACACTAGCAAGCAAGTATTTAAGACATTCTTGAAGATCTGAAGCAACATGAATTAATTCTAAGAATACAAGCATTCAAGCATTCATTTTCAAAACTTCTCAACAGCATTCAAAGCTAAAGCAGATATTCCCAAGTGTCAAACACAAGCCATTAAACTCTGCTCAGTGAAAGAGAAAACCTCGTACCTTAAAAGAGTCATATCTCTTTATTCTCTTTACACTCCTGTAGTAACTCTTAAGTGATCCAATAGTCAGATCTGAACCCAAACACTTAGAGTTTCAGTGCTATAAAGTCTCTACCCTTGCTCTTGAAAGAAGAGAATCTCCGTAGAGTGATTTAAATCTTTGTAAGATTTTGGAGAAGTCCGGTACAATACTTATAGGAGGAGTCCTGCAGAATACTTGGAGAAGTCCTATCTAATACTTGTATTGGAGAAGTCCTTGATACTTGCTAGTGAAAATCTTGGTGGTGGCCTAGTACTGGACGTAGCCCAATTGTTTGGGGTGAACCAGTATAAATCTCTGTGTGCTGATCGTTCTGTTCTATTTACTATTTTACTTCCGCTGCACTAAACAGTTTGTGAAAAGTCACACTCAAACGTTTTTACCAAAGAACTAATATTCTTTTCATAAAACAAAGTTTTAAAAAGTAATTTTCAAGAACACAATTCAAACCCCCCTTTCTTGTGTTACTTATTTGCAACTCAATTGGCATCAGAGCTTAGTCTCTAGAAACTAACATCTTAAACAGGTGTAGAGTAAAGATCCATGGCAGAAGATCTAGCAAAAAATACGGGCTCATCCACCAATAAGCCTCCGTTCTTTGATGGAACTGAGTATCCTTATTGGAAAACTCACATGCAACTATTCATTAAGTCCTCAAACTACAAGCTTTGGGACATCATTGAAAATGGCAACATCATTCACAAATATGATGCTGGAGAACCTATAAAGAAGGATCAACTAACAGAAGCGCAACGCAAGGACTATCAACTCAATGCTAAAGCTAAGTTATTCCTACTGTGTGCGTTAAGTAAATCTCAGCTAGATAAGGTTGATGGCTTAGCAACAGCGAAAGAAGTCTGGGAAGCTCTAGGGTTGGCATATGAAGGTACAGCGAATGTCAGACGAGCCAAAGTAAGCTTACTCGTGGCTGAATATGAAACTTTCAAGATGAAGGAAAATGAAAGCATTGATGACATGTTTGGAAGATTCCAAACCGTCGTTAATGGGCTCAGAAATCTTGATCGCAGATACGAAAATGTTGATCAAATCACAAAGATTCTAAGATGCCTTCCCAGAAAATAGAGACCCAAGGTCACAGCCATTCAAGAAGCTAAAGATCTCAGCACCTTGAGACTGGAAGACCTCCTTGGATCTCTGAAGGTTCATGAAATAGAGCTGGCTCATGACGAAGGATTGAAGAAGCAGAAGAACATTGCATTCAAAGCAAACAATTCAAAGGCCATTCAAACAAAAGAACAATTTGAAGAAGAAGAATCCTCAGAAGAAATGTCAGATGATGAACAAGCCCTTTTCAACAGAAAGTTCAAAAGGATGTGGATCAAACAACAAAGAGGAAAAGGAACATCAAGGAAGGACAACAAACGGGATTCAAGCATGAAAAAGAAATCGCTCACTCACAAAGGTGAAGGTGGCTCAAACTTAGACAAAAGCAACATCACCTGCTTCGAGTGCAAAAAGCCAGGACACATCAAGCCGGACTGTCCAAGACTAGCAAAGAAATCAGGCAAGAAACCCTTCTACAAGAAAAAGAAAGCTCTAGCTGCTGGATGGGATGAATCTGAGGACGGTTCAGAAGATGATGATGAAGACGGAGATGATGATGCACTCTTTGCTCTTATGGCATCTGCAGAAAGCTCAGACGATGAAGATGATGATGAGGTAAACTCTGAAAACCTTAAGGAAGAATTCAATGAACTACTTGAACATTCATATACTCTATCTGAAAAGTACAAAACCTTGAAGAAACAATTTGCTAAATTACAACTCGAGTATGAAAAAGTTTTAATAGAAAAAGATCATGTAGTTAAAGAAAATACTGCTTTAAAGGAACAAGATTATGTTAAGGAAGTAACTACTCTAAAGAAAAGAATTAAAGTATTAATAGAAGATCTATCCACGTTTACTATAGGTCATGACAATCTAGTTAAACTGTGTGGAAATAGTCGCGAACTGTATGATAAAAGTGGACTAGGATTTGATAGTGAATCAGCTTCATCCAGTGAATATATGTCTGATATATCTTTTACATCATCTGAGTCTAGTCAAAGTAAGTTTGTCGTAAATTGCAAGATTGAGCAAGTTGAACAGAAAACCGCTTATGAGAAGAAGGTTCCTTCGAAAGTTACTGTGAACCCCTCAGGACCCAAGAAAATCTGGGTACCTAAAAAGTCAATTATCTCTTTTGCAGATCTATTTAACAGAACGAAGGAAACGCCAACAATGGTACCTGGACAGTGGATGCTCGCGTCACATGACGGGAGAAAAGTCTATCTTCCCAAAGATCCAAACTAAAAGAAATCACGGATACTGATGACAAGATCATCTTTGAAGCTCAGACACAAGGGAATCTATATAAGACGAACTTGGAAAACCTAGCAAATCAAAATGTAACGTGTCTAGTATCATCAGAGGACAATACATGGCTTTGGCATAGGAAGCTAGGGCATGCTTCCTTAAGGACCATCACTAAAATCATAAGTAATGACTTAGTACGTGGTCTGCCAAAAGTAAATATCAAATCTGATGTTACATGTTCTGCTTGTGTTCAAAGCAAACAACATCGTACCTCCTGTCGTGCTAAAAACTTTGTCAGCACCAGCAAACCTCTGGATCTGTTACATATGGATTTGTTTGGTCCTACTAGAGTAGCTAGTATTTCTGGAAGGAGATATTGTCTTGTCATAATCGATGACTACACAAGATTCTGTTGGGTATTCTTCCTAACAAGTAAAGATGAAACCTTTCGAGGATTCAAGATATTCAGCAAAAGAGTTCAGAACGAAAAAGGAAACTGCATCACAACCATTCGCAATGATCGAGGAGGAGAATTTGTAAACGAAGAATTTGAAAAATTCTGTGAACAAGAAGGCATTACTCATCAATTCTCTGCTCCTAGAACCCCTCAGCAAAACGGAGTTGCTGAACAAAAGAACAGGTCACTTCAAGAAATGGCAAGAACGATGCTAAGGAAAACCTCTCTACCAAAGTACTTTTGGGCTGAAGCTATTGAAACTGCATGCTACATCCAGAACAGAATTTCCATGCGACCTTTGTTAAAGAAAACTCCTTATGAGCTATGGCGCGGAAGACGTCCTACCGTTTCGTACTTTCATCCTTTTGGGTGCAAATGCTTCATACTCAACACTAAGGACAATGTCAGAAAATTCGACAACAAATCTGATCAAGGTATTCTCTTAGGATACTCTACTCACTCTAAAGCGTACAGAGTTTTCAACTCTAGGACGAAAGCAGTAGAGGAATCCATCAATGTCAAGTTTTATGATCACTCAACCGAACCAATTGATCGTTTAGAAAGAGACTTCCTAAACCTTGACCTATCTGATCAAGATGATGATGGTCTCTCCAAAGAAGCTCAACCCTCGGACATCTCACCTGTAGAACAGTTCACTGCTCCTCAACCAGAAGCTCAAGAACAGTCTGATCAAGTCATGACGTCAAGTGGTATCTCTCTTCCAAGGGAGTGGAAATACAAATCCGATCATCCACCAGAACAGATTATTGGAAGCGTCTCAGAAAAAGTCAAGACAAGGTCAGCCTTCAAAGAAGAATCCAACAGCGCATTTATTTCAGAGATTGAACCCAAAATCGTAGATGAAGCCCTACAAGATGAAGGATGGATTCTAGCCATGCAAGAAGAACTGAATCAATTTGAAAGAAGCGAAGTCTGGACACTTGTACCCAAACCAAAAGGAAAATCAATCATTGGTACCAAGTGGGTCTTCAGAAACAAGATGGATGAAAATGGAAAAGTAACATGGAACAAAGCAAGACTGGTAGCTCAAGGATACAATCAACAAGAAGGAATTGATTACACAGAAACCTTTGCTCCAGTGGCCAGAATTGAAGCAATTCGTATTCTTCTAGCTTTTGCATGTCAACATTCCATTAAACTATATCAAATGGATGTCATAAGTTCCTTTCTAAATGGAGTAATAGAAGAAGAAGTCTATGTGAAGCAGCCTCCAGGTTTTGAGGAACCATCTTACTCCGAGCATGTGTTCAAACTTAAGAAAGCTCTCTATGGTTTAAAACAAGCGCCAAGGGCTTGGTACGATCGTTTAAGCAGCTTTCTCATAAAGAACGGTTTCTCAAGAGGAAAGATTGACAACACCTTATTCAGAAAGCAACTGAAAGATGACTACATTCTTGTACAACTGTACGTTGACGACATCATCTTTGGAGCCACTAGTGATAACCTATGCAAGGAATTTTCAACTCTCATGCAAAGCGAATTCGAGATGAGTATGATGGGGGAACTAAAATTCTTTCTTGGTCTTTAAATCAAGCAAGAGAAAGACAAGATCTACATACATCAGACCAAATATATAAAGGATATGCTCAAGAAATACAACATGCAAAACTCAAATAAAATGAGTACTCCTATGTACCCAAACACTGTTCTAGACAAGAATGATGAAAGCTCACCGGTCGATCCCACATCGTACCGTGGAATGATAGGATCTCTCATGTACCTTACTTCAAGTAGACCTGACATTATGTTCAATGTTTGCCTGTGTGCCAGATTCCAGGTAAACCCTCAACAATCTCATCTCAGTGCAGTTAAACGAATATTTAGATACCTAATAGGTACTGCTAGTCTTGGTCTGTTATATGAGAAAGGTAGTGGTTTCAGGCTGAGTGGATACTGTGATGCTGACTATGCTGGAGATAGAGTTGAGCGAAAAAACACCAGTGGAGGATGCCACTTTCTAGGAAATTGTTTAGTTTCCTGTTCTAGCAAAAGACAAAGCACCATATCCCTATCCACTGCTGAAGCTGAGTACTCTTGTTGCACTCAACTTCTCTGGATCAAGCATCAACTTGAAGACTACAACATCCATGAAGATCATATACCTTTACTATGTGATAACACAAGTGCTATAAATATAGCGAAAAATCTAGTTCAGCACTCAAGGACAAAGCACATTGAAATTAAGCATCACTTCATCAGAGATCTAGTTGGGAAAGGAGATATTGATATGTCTTATGTTCATACTGAAGATCAACTTGCTGACAATTTGACAAAACCTTTACTGGAAGGCAGATTCTCTGACCTAAGAGAAAGAATCAATATGCAATATGCAAATTGAAGATATAGAAATGGAAGTTTGCTATTTTGCAGGTACCGTTCGATGAATTAACTGGGTACAGTTCAAGAGTCATCTCAGAACGAACTAAGCCAACTGCATACGTGCCACATCGTACTATGAGTTTATCTTTGCTACTGTTCAGCCTTTCCTGAAAATTGTTTGTCAAAAGTTCAACGTCATCATATTTGTGACACGTGCTTCAACAGTTCTTTTCTGAAAAGTCACATCACATTCAATGCTCAACAGTTACTCAGTCAGCCTTTATCGCGCGTGCAACCCCAACTCAATTGTTTAATATTTTCTCTTTTCAAGGAAAACTGCTCTTTGCACTTCCTTCCAAAACCGTCATTCCATATTCCCAATCAACATATCTCTAAAAGATTTTGCAAACTTACTTCACGCTTTCTCATTTGCAAAATACTCTCTCTCTCCTCCAAGAAAAGCAACTTCATTTCTCTGCAAATTTCTCCTCTTCTCAAAAACCTAATGGTCGGAGTTCTTGCAACCGCCTCTAAGGCCCCTTCCAAGAAAGGTGGAAAGACACCCAACACTAAGGCTGAAATGAAAATTCTGAAGAGAAGATCTGAGAAGATCAACCTACAACGGTCTGTTCAGAACCAAGAAATAGGAGTTGTGAAGACTGAAAAACTGGGTGATAACGCTCTGGTTTCACCAAGATACCTTGATATGAAGGTATTTGCTTTTGTAAAAATGGCAGGACTCACGGACCTTCTCTATCAAGACTGGGAGACGGTGTGCATGTAGCACAATGTGAAGTCTATGTGCCTCTTGTCAAAGAATTCTATGATTGTGCTGTGGTGAAGAATCGTGAAACCATCAGGTCAAGAGCGTACAACAAAATCATTGATGTCACTTTGCAAGACGTCGCTGAGGCTCTTGATGTGAGTCTGGATCAAGGTGAGAAATACTCTCCCTCATGGTGGTCAAAGACAGAAGACTACCGTTGCATCTGGAAAAATCAAGAAGATCCCTTGCTAGTGGATGTGAGCAATCTCAGAGATGAGCTCAAGTTCAACAATGCTTTGATTAGCAAAGTGGTTCTTCCCAAAGATGGTGCAATAGGACATGTAAACGCACATGCAAGGTATGCAATTTACAAGATTGTAAAAAAGGTGAAGATAAATCCTGCTCATTTGATGTGGAATTACTTGATTAACTTCCTAGATATGGGAAAAGGATACTTTCCCTTTGGGTCCCTACTGACCGTGATTCTTGAGAAGAAAGGAATTACTGTTGAATTTCTGGAAAACAAGGCTGAACAATTGGAAGAGGATATCATCTGGCCCACTCCTATCAAGCCAGAAGATGTAAGCAAAATGAATATCCCTTACGATGATTCAGAGGTTCCTGATAAATACCTGACAAAGAAGAAAAGAGTTGTAAGAGAGAAGCAGAAAACAGATGCAAATGTCAAAGCTGGTAAAGGAAAGGTGAAAACCTTAAAAGAACTAGCGGAACAAATCAGCAAGGTTCCAAGCAAAAGAGTCGTTTCTGCTGCTTTACGAATTGCACCGTTCCCTGAGGACGAGCCAGAACAGTCCAGGGACGTGCCCAAGGCACCTACTAAGGAACGATCCATCCGGATCATCAAAGGTGGAGTTCCTGTACAATCTCTTTCTCATCCCATCGCTTCAAGAACAAGATCTGGGCAAGGGTCTCCTGCTTGCAAGCTTGCATAACCCAAGAAAAAGCTTAAACGTTTAAGGAAGCAGTTTGATGATGAATCCACTGTACAAGTTCAACAGCCCCACTACAGCAAAAGGAAGACTTTAGAAAATGAACCTGATGAACCAGTTGATGAAGAAGACCTCATCATTCACACCAACCTCGCAAAATCCTTAGACTCCAACTTGAAGGTATGAAAAACGGTAGAAAGGGGGGGTTTGAATAACGTTTTCAAGATAAAACTTCCACCTTAAAGATTTTAACAAATCTTTTCGAGAACTAAGTGCTAAAGATGAGAGATAGAAAAGCACACAAGGATTTTATCCTGGTTCACTTGATAAATCACTCAAGCTACTCCAGTCTACCCGTTAAGGTGATTTCTTCCTTCTTAGAATGAAGGCAATCCACTAATCAGGTAAAGTGTTACAACTGCACTTGAAACCTACAAGTGACTAACAATTACACTGACTTAGCTCACACTAAGATTCACTCTCTTAGTCTTCTCTAGGATCCGATCAACCTTGATCTCCTAAAGGAACTAAACAACTGTTTATCAAAGAAATGTTTACAAGAGATTCGCTTCTAAAAAGCTGATAGTAAACACAATGAATTTCAGATGAAAGAAAGCTTAGAAGGATTTGAATATTTCTTGCGCGTGTGTGAATGCTTCTAGCCGCTTCTTTCAATCTTCAGTCACTATTTATACTCCAAGGATTAGGGTTGAACGTTGCATGGAAATGCTACCGTTGGAGGGCAGTTCTGGAAATTCCAGCTTCTGCTGTGGCTGAGAACGTTAGGTAGGTCGTCAGGATGGTACAGTTGCTTTTGTACTTGGATAGCGACTTGACCTTTAAACCTAGGAGACTTCTGATCAGGGGAATGCTTCATGTTGAAACTTGTGAAGCCGGTTGATCAGAGTCAGAGGGAAAGCACAGATCCTCTGACCGTTGTATCTTCTGATTCTGAACTCAGAGGGAAGTACATGGTCTTCAGAGTTTCTTGCTTCTGGACATCAGAGTTTCCACTATTCAGCTTCTGTATCTTCAGAGTCTTCTACACCTTCAGAACATCTGAACCTTCAGTGTTTCTTGGTTATCAGAACTTCTGGATCTTCAGAGCTTCTAGTGACTGAGTCCATATCAGAGTTTGTGTAGCTTCAGAACTTCTGAAGCTTTTCCACTGTTCATTTTGAACATGGTCAATGCGAAAGCGTTGCTTGGGTCACTCTTTATGCACAGTGCTTCTGATTTGTGTGGGATTGAATTGAGGTCTGAGCCTGTAAATAGCACACTCAGAAAAACACGTTAGAGTACTATAATTGTTCATATCAAAAGGTTAACTTGTAATCATCAAAACATAGAGTTGTACTACTAGATCAAAACTTGATCTTACACAACTTTCCACACCACGAGGTAAACTATGAACTCTCAAATCAAGAATTTGTCAATTCTCTGTTTGATGATTCATATGATCCACACCACAACATCACACCACAACAACCACACCTTTCACCAAAACCACTTTCACCCTCCTCACACCAAGAAGAATTCACTGTGAATCCCACTGATCACAGTTCACCAAAATTTTCTCCTGTTCTTACTATGGATTCCTCCGATGAGGAACGCATTGTTCAACAAACCAAGCCAAAATCTCAACTGTTTAATTTCTTCCCTTTGACTCTGGCAACCCCAATTGATCAACCCTTTCAAAACACTCCACAAGCACAAACCAATGAAAGCACCCCAAAACCACACTCAAGGCCAGGTACAGTCTGCATCCTTTCTCAAGCGAGAAAGAGGTGTCTTCAGACACTAGTGTCCTCTGCAATTAAGTGTAGGCGCACTGCAGGAACAACCAAGGCGCACTTCAAGGTCTTTCAGGCAAAACTGATTAAGAAAATTGAGAAGGCTCCCAATCATTCTGTGTCTGTCTCATGGAAAAGATCCTCTGACGTTGGCTACAAATATCATTTGGAAGCAAGCAAGGTACCACATTGGGATTAATGGTAAGTGTGTGCAACTGAAGGCTATGTTGGCACACTGTCCTACTCCCTTCTGAACAGGTTAACTGCTTTAATTGTTTTCTTGGGCAACTGGGTCTTCATTTTGCTGCCAAGGAACATTCCAGACATCCTTCTGCATCCAGAAAAACTTCCCATCGTCAAAGGAAAAGAAAAACTTCAGGAAGAAGGTGAATGTTCAGCTCCGCTAAACAATGCAACCACAAATGAGCAACTCATAATTCCTGATGCTGACAATACTGTTGATGATCAAGGGAATGAGCAAGAGAACATGGAGCAACCTCTGGAAGATCAATTTGTTCGCAGAAGCGATTTTGAGGATCATAAGAATTAAATCAACACTCTCTTCTATGATCTGGCCTCCAAGATTGACCTGCTCCTTAATCGTTTTGGATAATGGCCACTCTTTACCTCTATCGTTCTATGTTATTTATCGCTTGAATTTTTGCACTTTAATTCTTGACCTTTGTCATATCCGTACATAAGTTATCCTATATGCATGTCTCTTCTGGTTAACATGTCTTTTTAATAATGCCAAAGGGGGAGAAGAGAAAGGAAAGAGAAAGGGTAAAAAAGATAAAAACATTTCTCTAAATCTATTCTATAGATACAAATTAAAACATAGATTAATTTAGTCAGGGGGAGTGGGAGTGAAGCGAATGAAATTCTTTTTGAAAACTTTTTGAAAACATTTCTAAACTCAAAATTCTTTGGAAACTTCACTAAACTCAGGGGGAGTTTATTATGTCAATTACCTCTTTCTATAAAATTTGTCATTATCAAAAAAAAGGAGATTGTTAAGTTCAAACGCATCATAACGTTTTTAAAATCTTATTTTGATCATAACAATTTTATAGTAGAAGTTTCATTGAATATTCAACTACTGATAACGTTCTCAATTTCAGGAGAAATTTGGACATATGTCACACACTTCAACGTTCTATCAATTCTTAAAAAGATATCTATCTCAGAAACTAGAAGGAACTCTGTCTTTACAAAACTGTTTTGTAAGTGGTCGCGTAGTGTTGAAGACTCTGACCGTCTCAACGCCACGTCATCAGTCAGATATATCAAGACAAATTTTGAGAGCCAAAGTTTTAGTTTGATTTCAACCGGCTGTCTTACATTCAAATCCAATGACAACCATTTGAGTTTCATTCAAACTAATCACATGAAGACAAGTTTGCTTTAGTAGAAGGCACGCTGACCAACGAGGAAAAGTCAAGCTGTCAACATCAAATTGCCAAATTGTCTCTTGTCTGAAAAGTAGCTCAAAGTCTATCACCACCTACTAGCTGACAAACATCACCTTTTGAGCTAAAGGATAGACTTGCTTCAGAAGTAACATTTAATGAAGCTACCAACCAAGCCTTTTGAATCATCAACCCGATATCATTTCTCAACAGCTATCTCAACGGTTGGATATTGTCTCACAACGGCTACAACACTAGCAAGCAAGTATTTAAGACATTCTTGAAGATCTGAAGCAACATGAATTAATTCTGAGAATACAAGCATTCAAGCATTCATTTTCAAAACTTCTCAACAGCATTCAAAGCTCAAGCAGATATTCCCAAGTGTCAAACACAAGCCATTAAACTCTGCTCAGTGAAAGAGAAAACCTCGTACCTTAAAAGAGTCATATCTCTTTATTCTCTTTACACTCCTATAGTAACTCTTAAGAGATCCAATAGTCAGATCTGAACCCAAACACTTAGAGTTTCAGTGTTATAAAGTCTCTACCCTTGCTCTTGAAAGAAGAGAATCTCTGTAGAGTGATTTAAATCTTTGTAAGATTTTGGAGAAGTCTGGTACAATACTTATAGGAGGAGTCCTGCAGAATACTTGGAGAAGTCCGTGATAATACTTGGAGAAGTCTTATCTAATACTTGTATTGGAGAAGTCCTTGATACTTGCTAGTGAAAATCTTGGTGGTGGCCAAGTACTGGACGCAGCCCAATTGTTTGGGGTGAACCAGTATAAATCTCTGTGTACTGATCGTTCTGTTCTATTTACTGTTTTACTTCCGCTGCACTAAATAGTTTGTGAAAAGTCACACTCAAACGTTTTTACCAAAGAACTAATATACTTTTCATAAAACAAAGTTTTAAAAAGTAATTTTCAAGAACACAATTCAAACCACCCCTTTCTTGTGTTACTTATTTGCAACTCACCTTACACCTTCTTCGAAATTGCTTTTTTTCCCATATCTGAAATCTTTGTTCTGTAATTCATAAGAAATCATCGCTCTCGTTCTCAACTCGGAGGCCATTCGAATTTCAAAACCACTCCTCTATCTAATATATCCAACATCCCTTCGTTTGGATTTAATGGTGTTTAGTGTGTTTATAACAAGAGTTTTGATTGGAATTTGACCAACAACTCTTTGAAGTTTTCGTCCTTAGCCTCAAAGACATCTCATGGAGAACCTTTTTAGGCAATTTCGGTTTTGCCTTTAGGACATGGTTAGTATCAATATTTTTTTATACTTATAAGTTATATCAAGTGATGGACAAGAATTTCCTTAGGAAAGTTAGCATTATTGGACGCTTTTCATCTTTTGTTTTAGTTCTCCAGTTATTACCCCATTTGTTAAATTAAGATTTTCAAATTCTATAGACTGGATTACTAACAAAATGAAAAATTTATTTGGTAAAAATTAGTTTCATCATCTTTCTTTTTAACAAACCAAGGTGAGTATCTAACCTTTTGGTTGTTCAGGTCCCAGTAATTCGAATATTTGCCTACCTTTGTTTCCCCTTTTAGCTGTTGGTTCTCCAACAATTTCAACTTCTATGGATATCATTGATTCAAAGGAAAGTCAGAGATTGAAATCGAAAGAAGCAAGATCTAGGAGGAAAGCACTTTTGTCGAGAATAAAATCTTCTAAGGCTAAATCATTACCTTTCATTTCAAGCTCTCTTCGACATGAAGATATCCCACTGACTGGCCAGAGCTCAAGTTCATAAAATAGGTAACCTGTAAATGGTATATTCTATTTGTTATCCGCTATACTTAATCGGTTGTAAGATCAAGTTTTGATCTAGTAGTACAACTCTATGTTTTGATGATTACAAGTTAACCTTTTGATATGAACAATTGTGGTACTCTAACGTGTTTTTCTGAGTGTGCTATTTACAGGCTCTGACCTCAACTCAATCTCACACAAATCAGAAGCACTGTGTATAAAGGGTAACCCAAGCAACGCTTTCGCATTCACCATGTTCAGTATGAACAGTGGAAAAACTTCAGAAGTTCTGAAGCTATACAAACTCTGATGAGGACTCAGTCGCTAGAAGCTCTGAAGATCCAGAAGTTCTGATAGCCAAGAAACACTGAAGGTTCAGATGTTCTGATGGTGTAGAAGACTCTGAAGATCCAGAAGCTGAATAGTGGAAACTCTGAAGTCCAGAAGCAAGAAACTCTGAAGGCCATGTTCTTCCCTCTGAGTTCAGAATCAGAAGATACAATGGTCAGAGGATCTGTGCTTTCCCTCTGACTCTGATCAACCGGCTTCACAAGTTCCAATATGAAGTATTCCCCTGATCAGAAGTCTCCTAGGTTAAAAGGTCAAGTCGCTATCCAAGTACAAAAGCAAGTGTACCTTCCTGACGACCTACCTAACGTTCTCAGCCACAGCAGAAGCTGGATTTTCCAGAACTGCCCTCCAACGGTAGCATTTCCCATGCAACGCTCAACCCTAATCCTTGGAGTATATATAGAGGCTGAAGATTGAAAGAAGCGGCGAGAATAGAACACGAGAAGCAACACACACGCGAAAGATATTCAAAATATTCTAAGCTTTCTTTCATCTGAAATTCATTGTGTTTACTATCAGCTTTTTAGAAGCAAATCTCTTGTAAACATTTCTTTGATAAACAGTTTGTTTAGTTCCTTTAGGAGATCAAGGTTGATCGGATCCTAGAGAAGACTAAGAGAGTGAATCTTAGTGTGAGCTAAGTCAGTGTAATTGTTAGTCACTTGTAGGTTTCAAGTGCAGTTGTAACTCTTACCTGATTAGTGGATTGCCTTCATTCTAAGAAGGAAGAAATCACCTTAACGGGTGGACTGGAGTAGCTTGAGGGATTTATCAAGTGAACCAGGATAAAATCCTTGTGTGCTTTTCTATCTCTTATCTTTAGCACTTAAGTTCTCGAAAGATTTGTCTAAATCTTTAAGGTGGTAGTTTTGTACTGAAAACGTTATTCAAACCCCCCCTTTCTACCGTTTTTCATACCTTCAATTGGTATCAGAGCGCAAGTTCTGATTACCACACCTAACAGTGTTCAGTGATCCGGGCCGGTGTGAAAAACAATGGCTGCCACCACCAGTGAAACTCAAAGAGATGGTTACAACGCAAAGCCTCCTATGTTCGATGGTCAAAGGTTCGAATATTGGAAAGATAGACTGGAAAGTTTCTTTCTGGGTTTCGATGCAGATCTCTGGGATATTATTGTGGATGGCTATGAGCGTCCAGTTGATGCAGATGGCAAGAAGATCCCAAGGTCAGAGATGACTGCAGATCAAAAGAAGCTGTACTCACAACATCACAAAGCAAGAGCAATTCTTCTAAGTGCTATTTCCTATGAGGAGTACCAGAAGATTACAGATCGTGAGTTTGCTAAAGGCATTTTTGATTCTCTGAAGATGTCTCATGAAGGAAACAAGAAAGTCAAAGAATCAAAGGCATTGTCTTTGATCCAAAAGTATGAATCCTTCATCATGGAGCCAAATGAGTCCATTGAAGAAATGTTCTCCAGATTTCAATTGCTTGTAGCTGGCATACGACCTCTCAACAAGAGCTACACAACAAAAGATCATGTCATAAGGGTCATCAGGTGTCTTCCTGAAAGTTGGATGCCTTTGGTGACTTCAATAGAGCTCACGAGAGACGTTGAGAATATGAGTTTAGAAGAACTCATCAGCATTTTGAAATGCCATGAGCTGAAGCGCTCAGAGATGCAAGATCTAAGGAAAAAGTCCATAGCCTTGAAATCCAAATCTGAAAAGGCTAAAGTTGAGAAGTCAAAGGCTCTCCAAGCTGAAGAAGAAGAATCTGAAGAAGCATCAGAAGATTCTGATGAAGATGAGCTGACTCTGATCTCCAAGAGACTCAACCGCATCTGGAAGCACAGGCAGAGCAAGTTCAAAGGCTCTGGAAAGGCAAGAGGAAAGTCTGAATCCTCAGGTCAGAAGAAGTCATCAATCAAGGAAGTCACTTGCTTTGAGTGCAAAGAATCAGGGCACTACAAAAGTGACTGTCCAAAATTGAAGAAGGACAAGAAGCCAAAGAAGCACTTCAAGACCAAGAAGAGTCTGATGGTGACATTTGATGAATCAGAGTCAGAGGATGTTGACTCTGATGGTGAAGTCCAAGGACTCATGGCCATTATCAAAGACAAAGGAGCAGAGTCAAAGGAAGCTGTTGACTCTGACTCAGAATCAGAAGGAGATCCTAACTCAGACGATGAAAATGAGGTATTTGCTTCTTTCTCTACCTCTGAACTGAAACATGCTTTGTCTGATATCATGGATAAGTATAACTCTTTATTGTCTAAGCATAAAAAGTTGAAAAAGAACTTATCTGCTGTCTCCAAGACTCCTTCTGAACATGAGAAAATTATTTCTGATTTGAAAAATGAAAATCATGCTTTGGTAAATTCTAACTCTGTGCTTAAGAACCAGATTGCTAAGTTAGAAGAAATTGTTGCCTGTGATGCCTCTGATTGTAGAAATGAATCTAAGTATGAAAAGTCTTTTCAAAGATTCCTAGCTAAAAGCGTGGATAGAAGCTTAATGGCTTCAATGATCTATGGCGTAAGCAGAAATGGAATGCATGACATTGGCTATTCTAAACCAATTAGAAATGAGCCTTCTGTGTCTAAAGCTAAATCTTTATATGAATGCTTTGTTCCCTCTGGTACCATATTGCCTGATCCTGTACCTGCTAAAGTTGCTAAAAACCCTCTTAAAAAGGGATCTTTCTCTATGACTAAATATCATGCAAATATTCCTTTAAAATATTATGTTGAGACACCCAAGGTGATCAGAACCTCTGGGGTAACTAACAAAAGAGGACCCAGAAAGTGGGTACCTAAGGACAAGATTATCTATGTTGCAGATATCCTTGATAGCTCCACTGAAACACCAATCATGGTATCTGGACAGTGGATGCTCGCGTCACATGACGGGAGAAAAGCGTATGTTCCGAGAGCTGAAACTTAAGCCTGGAGGCGAAGTTGGCTTCGGAGGAAATGAAAAGGGTAAAATTATTGGTACTGGTACTATTTGTGTAGATAGTAGTCCATGCATTGATAATGTTTTATTGGTAGACGGCTTAACACATAACTTATTGTCTATAAGTCAATTAGCTGACAAGGGTTATGATGTTATATTCAATCAAAAGTCCTGCCGGGCTGTAAGTCAGATCGATGGCTCTGTTCTGTTTAACAGCAAGAGGAAGAACAACATTTATAAGATCAGATTATCTGAGTTGGAGGCTCAGAATGTGAAGTGCCTTCTGTCTGTTAATGAAGAGCAGTGGGTATGGCATAGACGGTTAGGGCATGCCAGTATGAGAAAGATTTCTCAGCTGAGCAAGCTAAACCTTGTCAGGGGCTTACCCAATCTGAAGTTCGCTTCAGACGCTCTTTGTGAAGCATGTCAGAAAGGCAAATTCACAAAAGTCCTTTTCAAGGCAAAGAATGTTGTCTCAACCTCAAGGCCGTTAGAACTTCTGCATATCGACCTGTTTGGACCAGTGAAAACTGAGTCTATAGGTGGCAAGAGATATGGGATGGTTATCGTTGATGACTATAGCCGCTGGACATGGGTAAAGTTTCTAACCCGCAAGGATGAGTCTCATGCTGTGTTCTCTACCTTCATTGCTCAAGTGCAAAACGAGAAGGCTTGCAGGATTGTGCGTGTCAGAAGTGACCATGGTGGAGAGTTTGAGAATGACAAGTTTGAGAGTCTGTTTGATTCCTATGGAATTGCACATGATTTCTCTTGTCCCAGAACTCCTCAACAAAATGGTGTTGTTGAGAGGAAGAACAGAACTCTTCAGGAGATGGCTAGAACCATGCTCCAAGAAACTGGCATGGCTAAACACTTTTGGGCAGAGGCAGTAAATACAGCATGTTACATTCAGAACAGAATCTCTGTGAGACCAATTCTGAATAAGACTCCTTATGAATTGTGGAAGAACATAAAACCCAACATTTCTTATTTTCATCCTTTTGGCTGTGTTTGTTATGTTCTCAATACTAAGGATAGATTGCATAAATTTGATGCTAAGTCTTCTAAGTGTCTATTACTTGGTTATTCTGATAGATCTAAAGGTTTTAGATTTTATAATACTGATGCTAAGACTATTGAAGAATCTATTCATGTTAGATTTGATGATAAGCTTGACTCTGACCAGTCAAAGCTAGTTGAAAAGTTTGCAGATTTAAGCATTAATGTTTCTGACAAAGGCAAAGCTCCAGAGGAAGTTGAGCCAGAGGAAGATGAACCAGAGGAAGAAGCTGGTCCCTCTAACTCACAAACTCTGAAGAAGAGCAGAATCACTACAGCTCACCCTAAGGAATTGATTCTGGGCAACAAAGATGAACCAGTCAGAACCAGATCTGCCTTCAGACCCTCTGAAGAGACCTTGCTGAGTCTGAAAGGATTGGTGTCCTTAATTGAACCCAAGTCCATAGATGAAGCTCTTCAGGACAAGGATTGGATTCTGGCCATGGAAGAAGAATTGAATCAATTTTCCAAGAACGATGTTTGGAGCTTAGTGAAGAAGCCTGAGAATGTCCACGTTATTGGAACGAAATGGGTATTCAGAAACAAGCTAAATGAGAAAGGAGATGTAGTCAGAAACAAGGCAAGGCTAGTTGCTCAAGGCTACAGCCAGCAAGAAGGAATAGACTACACTGAAACATTTGCTCCGGTAGCAAGACTGGAGGCAATCAGACTATTGATCTCTTTCTCAGTAAATCACAACATAGTTCTACATCAGATGGACGTAAAGAGTGCCTTCCTAAATGGTTATATCTCAGAGGAAGTCTATGTTCATCAACCCCCAGGTTTTGAAGATGAAAAGAAACCAGACCATGTGTTCAAATTGAAGAAATCACTCTACGGTCTGAAACAAGCTCCCAGAGCATGGTATGAGAGACTTAGCTCATTCCTTCTGGAGAATGAGTTTGTAAGGGGTAAAGTAGATACAACTCTCTTTTGCAAGACTTATAAAGATGATATCTTAATTGTGCAAATTTATGTTGATGATATTATATTTGGTTCTGCTAATCAATCTCTATGCAAAGAATTTTCTGAGATGATGCAGGCTGAATTTGAGATGAGTATGATGGGAGAATTAAAGTACTTTCTGGGAATACAAGTTGATCAAACACCAGAAGGAACATATATCCATCAGAGCAAGTACACTAAAGAACTTCTGAAGAAGTTCAATATGCTGGAATCTACAGTGGCCAAGACTCCAATGCATCCAACATGCATTCTGGAGAAAGAAGATAAAAGTGGTAAAGTATGTCAGAAGCTCTATCGTGGCATGATAGGTTCACTTCTATACTTAACTGCATCTAGGCCAGACATATTATTTAGTGTTCATTTATGTGCTCGTTTCCAATCAGATCCAAGGGAAACCCACTTAACTGCTGTTAAGAGGATCCTAAGGTATCTGAAAGGCACCACTAACCTTGGCTTGATGTATAAGAAAACATCAGAGTATAAGCTTTCAGGTTATTGTGATGCTGATTATGCTGGAGATAGAACAGAGAGAAAAAGTACTTCTGGAAATTGTCAATTTCTGGGAGGCAATCTAGTCTCATGGGCAAGCAAGAGGCAATCAACCATTGCACTATCAACTGCAGAGGCAGAATATATCTCAGCAGCAATATGCAGCACTCAGATGCTCTGGATGAAACATCAGCTGGAGGATTATCAGATCCTTGAGAGCAATATCCCAATCTATTGTGATAACACTGCTGCAATCTCATTGAGTAAGAATCCTATCTTGCATTCAAGGGCAAAGCACATTGAGGTAAAGTATCATTTTATTAGAGATTATGTACAGAAGGGCGTACTTCTTCTGAAGTTTGTTGATACTGACCATCAATGGGCAGATATCTTTACAAAGCCCTTAGCAGAGGATAGATTTAATTTTATTCTGAAAATCTAAACATGGACTTTTGTCCAGAGTGAAGATGGATCAGAACCTCTGACTATGATACTTCTTGATCAGAAGATGTCTAGTCCAGAAGGTAACTCAATCAGAGTGTGTGTGCCCACTGGTACTGACTCTGAAGCTGAGACAACAACACGTGCGTCAGAATTTCTGATGCATAGTTCCTTGTGCCGTGTGACAGTCTGTTATGATTGCGTGTAGATATGCTTATCTCCTGTGTGTGATTGTGTATTTTACTGTTACTATCTATCTTTAATTTTCAACCGTTGATCTTAAAGTGCTTTTTGAATCAACAACGGTTATTTGATAAAACCCACTATACACACACGTTCTCTCTCACTTCCGGTTTTCACTCTCGCACTCTCTGCTTTTCAAAACCGCCTTTTTCTCGAATTCTCTCTCGATCTCTCTTCATCCTTCAAACTTCATCTTCTACCTCAAACCTTCAACCTCTTCAAAATGGTGAGACAAACCAGAAGATCTACTGCAGATGCACCTCAGTTCCCTCACATGGTAGTCGGTTTGGCAACGGGTCAAGGGGCTCTGAGAACCGGCACAAGAACAAGCTCAGCGCCAGAGCAGGTTGTTCCTATTGCAGAACGGGGCTGTGTCGTTCACTGTGTATTTCCTCCTGAGGAACTCCAAGTCCTGGCAGAATGGAGATTCAACCTCGACAACTTGGCTGCAAATGGGTTTGATCTTCGTCCTGAAGTCCAAGCTCAAGGTTGGGGAAACTACTTCAATCGACTTCGAGGACCGGTGTATGAGAAGCTGGTAAAGGAATTCTGGAAGCACGCCGACTGTGATGATACTCAGGTGGTCTCTTACATACTGGGCAGGAAGATCATCATCACGGAGAAGTCATTCGTGAATCTGCTAGGTGCAGAAACTGCTTGTGGGTATCGGTTCCAACTGACGGAATCGAAGCTGAAATCCAGAACCAAGGACATAGTCAACAAGGCTCTGTACACCACCTTCAAACCGGGCAAGACGAGTTACAAGGTGATGGACCTTCACCCCAAACTGAGAATCTGGCACAAGATCCCGCTCAACTGCATCAATCAGCGACCAAAGGGCAGTTCTCCAGACTACATCAACTTCAACCAGAAGGCGATGTTGTTCTTCATCCAAGATCAGGAGAAGATCTGCCTTCCTTACTTCCTGTTCTCCTATTTGAAGGAATGCATCCGGAAGTCTCGCACCACCGCCTCCATCAAGTCTGCAATCAAATATATCCCTTTTGGGAGGCTGCTCTCAGACTTTCTCATTGAAAGCAACTTGGTGCAAGATTTGATCAATGCTGGTTGCACAGAGGACTTGAGCACAATTGTCAGCGATGTCTTCACTGCAAATTCTTTGAAGAAGATGGGCTTAATCCAGAAGAAGATTGCTCCTGCTCATGAAGACACATCTTCTGAGATCAGAGGAAGAAGAATGCCTCTGAATGACTACCCTCTGTGGACTCACGCAGATCATCCTGACGCCATCAGATGCTATGTTGAAGACCTCAGGGCTCAAGGATTCGAGATTGACCTTGATGATTTTGTCAGCAGACTTCCACCAGCACCAGAGTTTCCTTCTCCTCCCAAGAAGAAAACCAAGAGGAAGATGGTTCTGGAGGAATCCTCAGAGGAATCTGATGTCCCTCTGGTCAAGAAGCCGAAGAGCAAGCCTGATGATGATGATGTGATGATAGTGAGGATGGTCTCCTAAGAAGAAGCAGAAGAAAGTCAGAATCGTGGTGAAGCCTACTCGGGTGGAACCAGCTGCTGCAGAGGTCAGAAGGACTGACGCTCCTGCCAGAGTGACTCGATCATCAGCACATTCAAGTAAGCCTGCACTTGCTTCTGATGATGATTTGAATTTATTTGATGCACTTCTATTTCTGCCTTACTTCAACACTCCTCAAATCCCCTCACTCCTATTCCTGAATCCCAGCCAGCCGCACAAACACCACTCCACCACATTCCCCAAGATCTTCCTTCTTTCAACCTTCTCCTACTGAAGCACCTCTCTGGAATTTGCTTCAGACCCAAACCTCTAGGTCAGAAGATCCAACCTCTCTCCTTACCATTCCATATGATCCCTTATCTTCTGAACCCATCATCCAAAACCAACCCGAGCCCAACCAAACAGAACCACAACCCAGAACGTCTGATCACTCTGCTCCCAGAGCATCAG